>NC_045734.1:22477805-22485478 GCF_008692095.1 Etheostoma spectabile | reverse complement strand
TGATGTTCCTCTGTTCTGTTGTGACAATAAAACAAATTTTATTTTTTAAATAACCAAATATTTGTATCTGTATCGGCGTTAAAAATCCTACATTGGTCGGGCTCTAATTGGTAGCAGTAAAAGTGAACCCTCTCCTTGATTTCATGTTGTTAATGGAGAAAGAGAACAAGGAAATGAGTCAGGGAAAAGGCAACGCTACCAAGCCTTGGCCGAGTGACGTGTAGTTACGTTTTTCTGGCGGTGCATGCCAGGCTACGGCGTAGGGTCCGACGTAGACGCAGATGAGTCTGCGGGGGTACGCCGTCAATTCTATGCACAACCATACAATGGCCTACAGAGCGTGTTTCTGGAGACCGGGGTCGTGTGCAGACTATAGACATCTGCTCATTACAAGAGACCTTCAGACTCTCCCCAGTAAAAAACAACACAGGGATTCTACCATAAATGTTTCATTACATCCCTAAGAGGCGAGCTGGCATGGTCGCCTGTTTGTGTGTGTGTATGTGTGTGTGTGTGTGCGTGTGTGTGTGTGTGGGGGGGGGGGCTTCAAGGACGCCTGCTGTTCTCTGGCAGCCAGTTCTTATTTCTTCAACTAGTGTCTGTATTTGTACTTGGCCAGTGTCCTTGCCCTATTAATCACAGTCTCTGTTTAATTTATGTATCCTTAACAACAATATAATTAACATAAGCTGTTTAATAAAAAGACTTCTTTTTGACTCCCCTATGTCCTTCCATCATTTGTGATGTGATGAGAGAGCAAGCTGGCTGGATTCTGGTAAAGGGAGGAGGGGACCGAGGGAATTGACACAGAAAAGGAAAGGATAATTTGTTTAATTCATGAGCGTCTGTGGTTAAGTGCCAGATCGTCCCGTTGAGTGCCACAGCTAATGGTCCCTTCCCCTTCTCTTTTTTTCCTCTCCTTGCATCCCTCTCTTTGTTTTGTCTCATACCTCCTCCGTCGATTTTACTCTCTGGCTCTATTCATTTTCTCCATCTCTCCTGTCTCATAATCCCGTCATCCCTTTCTTCCTTCTATACTCCCTCCCTTATCTCATCCCTCTTGCCTCTGTGACCCATCTCTCCCCTTCTGTCTATTTCTCTCTACCCTCAATTAATTTCTTCCTCCTGCCTCATTTGCTGTCCTTTCTAATTCAATATTTTCCAACCTTGCCTGCTCCCAAGTGCACGCATGTATGCATAAACACACACACCCATGCACTTCTCCTCCTATTCCTTTCCTCCACCCTTATGTCTCTTTCTCCTGTCTGTCTCTCAGGCATTGGCAGCGCGTTACCATCTCCTCCAGAGCGTGTCCTTCCCTTGCTCCATGCCAAGCTCACGTCTTCGGGACACGTTGACCATTTCACCCCTCTCTCAGGTATCCCCATCACATTTGGTGATGCAAAAATCTTGCTTATTCTTGTACCCACAATATTTTTTTTATTTATCACAAGTTAGTTAAAACACACTCGGGTGAAATACTTCCCCCTCGATGTCTTAATCTATATCAGTAACTCCTCTTATCTGTCATTGCTTTCTCATATGTATTCAAATATAACAGCTCAGCTGCTTTTAGATTATAGTTGTTCAACAAACATGTCCCTTTAATACATCTTTAGATAAGTGAGTGACACATTATTATTATTATTGTGCTTATAATTCTGCTTATTATTATTATAATGAGCTATGAGTCCACTTGCGTTGATGCGATAAACAGATGCCAACCAAAAGACCTTGAGAATCTTTGTGGGAAATTAATTGGTTGTCATTGATGGAATTAGCATTCTCCTCTCTATTCCCCTCTGGTCGTCATTATTCACCCCTCGCATCACTCGTTCTCCCCTCTTCCTCTGCTTCCTTAGCCCTCCAGCCCACTCTTAGAGCACTGCCGCCCCCTGCTGTTAGCAGCTGTGAAAGGTTTTCTAGCTCGCAGGCTGCTGAAGACTGAGAGAGTGGCGCAGCTGGTGCGCACCATCAGGGTAAGTAGAGAAGAAAGTCTGTTGTATGTCTGTTTAATAAAGTGAACAAAACATTTTGTGTACATATTACAGGTGTGTGTGTGTGTGTGTGTGTGTGTGTGTGTGGTATGTGTTGTGTGTGTGTAGTTGTGTGGTGTTGTGTGTGTGTGTGTGTGGGTGTGTGTGTGTGTGTGTGTGTGTGTGTGTGTGTGTGTGTGTGTGTGTGCGCACATCTAGGACACACATCAGTTCCTGCAGGCCCTCCAGCAGCAGAGCCCTGGCAAAGGAGAGTTCCATAGCAGACAGGACCTTCTATTGCAAGAGAGAGTCACTCTGCAGGTATTAAAGCAAACATGTGTTGTAAACATCTGCTAACCTTTCTCCTCTTCTCTGCTTCACCGCCAACTGAGCCATGATTCCCTCCATTAGCAGTTACCACAACAGATTCTATGATTACACGCATTCAGTCAAGCCATCGTCTGCTCTGTAATTGTTTCCCCCTCCAGCTGCGCGCTGCACGTTATGAGGTCCACGACATATTCTTTAGCCTGTCAGCTGGAGAGAGGATGCAGTTGATCAACTGGGACAGAGAGCTGGCCAGAGAGAGAGAGCTCAGACGACAGGTAACCTTTTCTGAAGCTGTATGTGAGTTGGATAAATCCTATACAAAGGGGGAGTGTTGATTTCTTACTATAGATAGTGAAGCACTCACAAATAATGCCAAAAAAGACACAAGCAGAATTATATGTGGGGAAAGTCCTGTGGTAGTCGGATTAGAGCTGGCTGTTACGTTGAAACACTGGCATCACAGCCAGGTGTAAAACTAAACTAAACACTACACAGAAATATCAGCGTCACCCCAAGGTGGACTGCTTTGGGGTGCTAACCCATCCTACCATAATCTGTTCTCAAATGCAACACTTTAAAGTTTCTTTGAATATTTAAAGAAAGTTACTTTTCTGCATAAGTTAGATCCACCGCACAGCACTTATTGAAAAAGAAAATGTCTCTTTTATAGCTGGTTGGCCTGTTATTATTCCCGTTATTCCCTTCCACAACAGCGGTGAAGAACACCAAGTGCAAATGCCAGGAGTTGAGTTTTCCTTAAACCCAAATTCTGACCTGTGTGTTACCAAATTAATCAGAGCACACAAGGCCAAATCGCCTCCTGAGTTAAACGCGTTATTACCGGCGTTAACGCAAACCCCATTTAATGGCATACATTTTTTTTCTGGCAAGATTAACGTTCTTTTTGGCCTAGCAAACTTTGTAATTTTCCTTCGCATGCAGTTGCAACAACTAGTAACGTTAGAAAAACTACAACACCACACCGGATCTAGCCAGACCGGAAACAAAACAACAGGCACGTCGCACATTCTTGATTGGGCTTGCGAGTCGGCCAAAGAGTAGTAACAATATGTTTGGGTGGATGGCGAGAGCTAGATGCTGAAATGGATGCCAGTAAGATTCTGAATGGAAAGTTTACTTTTAAAAGTTGCCAAATGGTTCCATTTACAAGACCAAAGTGATCTGTGTGTTTTGTCGTTGTGAACTGAGCTATCATCACAGCAGGTCCAGTCTGAAATACCACTTGATGGCCAAGCACACAGCTGATGCCAATTTTTTTCGAACCCTTGTATTGATGGACAGTGTTGACATTGTGTGAGTTATTTGCTCCAAGTGAGAATGTTAGTGTGAAATTGAACACTACGGTAAGCTATATGCCAATGTTGTTTTCAATAAAAAAAACATTTGAACATTTCCATGTTCATAAGAGCATTAAAATGAGAAAAAATAATGTGACAAAAAGCAATTAAGGGACATTTAGAATAGACAAAAATGTGTGATTAATTGCGAGTTAACTATGACATTAATGCGATTAATACGCATTAATGTACACAAAACGCTCCGGGACGACATTAAATCACTTCCAGAAAACTTCACGGAGAACGATGAGGCAAAACTGCGTCACTGATCTGTTTTAACCCAATATTCTCTGGTTCAGCTGAGATAAAAACCCAGAATCTATCGCATGTTAGCGTGTCGTTGTACCAACAATGTTATCTTCACTTCACATGTCACATGCGGTGCCCTGCTGCAGAATGAATATAGAGGAAACACTGTCAGGATTTAATCATGTTTGCTCTGATTCAGGTCTATTTCAAATTTAAAATACCATTATGCTTTCATTACTGTCAGTCTTCATGGTGACTCTGGTAAACATTGTTGCTCAATTTCTCCCAGTGCAGTTGTAATGGTGTTGATTTCATTTCTTAAAGTAAGCAGAGAGGACTGAAATATTGATTCTGTACTGTTTAAATATACACTTTCTATTGCTACATGTGAGAATTATAATATAACTTGTGGGTAATACAAAGACTTATCTACTGTGTTTTTGCTTGTATGTGTTTGTGTAGAATGGGCAAACAGGCAATCCCAGAGGAAAGAGTTCTCTGTCAACTGCAACACAGAAGTCACTGGAGAGGAAGAGAGGAATGATGTGCGTTTTCACTGGATCTGTACTCCCTTCTCTTTTACTTAGATTTCTGAATAGCTCAAGTGTTTTTTTGTGTGTGCACTCGTGGAGACAGTTACTGCCAATTGTCACAATACAAGATAAAGGAATCTCTGCGCATCAGTCAACTCGGAGCTCCAACTGGTACCTCCCCTCTGATAAAGACATGCTTTATGTTGAAACAGTAGTTGCTGCACCTGATTAAAAGCTCCTACTATAACCGTGTGCTCCAGATCCCACAGTCACAGTCCAGTACAAACCCAACCTATGAAATCATTCAAAATCTACACACAATTTATTCCTGGGTTTTGCACATACAGTATATTTTTTTAATGCAATCACATATTTTTCAGAAGTTAACCGTATTGTTGCAGCCAACTAAAAAAAGCACTGTTCAGCTTAATGAATTGAAAATATTGCACTATAGCTTTTTTAACAAGCAGTAACTTTGTCCATGGCTAAAACTTCTTTTCGCTCCAGGATCCAGAAAAAGGCAGCGGAAAGGCACACAGGAGTTCTGAAGAGGACTGGACACAATACTGGATTTTCTGTCGAGCAGCCGCCGGAAACCAAACGAGGACAGTTCAGAGCAAAACCTCAGAGGGTCCCTAGGGACACTTACTCCTCCAGGCCACGATGACACTTTCCTAACTGGCCCCAGTGAGGACTCCTAATCAAGCCTTTAGCGATTACATGAATATTGTATTAAAAAAAACGAACACTGGCATCCTTAAGCTGACTCACAGCAGACATTATGACATGTCATAGCAGGAAAAGCACAGGTGTAATGAATAGCACTAATGATGGCTCCATCTCATTTGCATACGTATACCAGTAAGCCAGTAGTTCCAAACCTGGGTGTCATCTTCTGATATATTAGCACAGGAAAGAAGCAAAAATGTACACAGTATATGTAGCACAAATAGACTTTCATGTGACTTACTGGATGATTTCCCCTCTGTGGAAAGAGTCTATTAATCAGGTTATTAGTTCAGCTGTTTTTGCATGTTAGTTTTTTCCTGTTTTCCAATGCTGAATCTATACTTTAGGCTAGACCAGCTCCAGATGTATTAGTTGTATTGAATTTAAATATTTTGTAGGACAGTGTGCTCACTTATACAGACATTTTAATATCCATATTAGTGTTACCGCTAATACTTGAATAGTGTGTCACTCCCAAGGGTTGCCCTTAAATATTTTTGTAGTGTATGGGGGCACATGTCAGCCAAAAAAAAAGTTTATTCTTGGAAACTTTGGACATCTTTATGTTATTTATTTATTTGTGGTCGTATGTTAATAAATATTTCTTAACCCTTGAAAGTTGCTCTGAAGTTTTGTGAAAGCTGGCACCCCGAGCGGGAGGGGGCGCTGTTCGCCGGTTGCTCTCATCTTTGCGCCGACAACATCCGCCCCGGCTACCGTTGGTGGCAGGCGCTAAGTGCGGTGTTTCTAATAGCTAAACACCCTCAGCTGATTTAAAAACAAAAAGCATGGAAAAGGAGGCAGACACTGGCGTTTCTTCGCGTACGGAGAGGAAAGCTTTGGAAAAGGCCAAAATACTTCAACGAGAACGCGAGAGGAAGATATTTAGACTGGTAAGACGAGGCAACAACACATTCGGAGCCTGTTTTCTCCAGCTAGCTGGCTAAAGCCCTTAACTGTGCGTGCACGTTAGTTAGTGTTTCTTAGCCGGTGATTCTGACCATGCTTCTCTGTCCTGTTAACTGAAGGTTGCACGAGTCCTGAAGAAACCGGAGGCTGATCGGTCGGAGGAGGAGGCGGCTGTGTTACTGCTGCACGGAGAAACTGCGGAGGAGCTCTGCAAGCGACAAGTCCGCACAAATGTGCTCAAGAGGAAGCAGGAGGAGGTGAGACTGCCAAGCCCACTGAGTGTGAGTTATTAAGCTAACCAGCTAGGTAGAATATCACCTGGAACCGGTTATAACAAGATGGTGAAAGAACGTGTGGAGAAAGACGTGTGGAGGTTGAATGGCAAAAGCCAGACGGGTGGTTTCCTTGGTTGGTCCTGGACTAGCTAAGAAATGAACTGGAACTCAGCCCACTGCAGGCTCTCTGTCCATCACTTAGTTTTTAAAAGAAAAATCATTTATATAAATAAATTATTTAACTTAAAGTCAATCTCAATTGTAACACAGGCCCCCTCTACAAAACATGGCCTCGTTGTTAAATGATTATGCAGGACCTACCTTTTCAAGACTCTTTTCATTTCAGTTTGGGTATTTTCTATGAGCAAGGTCAATAATTAAGAGAATGGGACAAATCAGGATCACAAAAAAACTGCTATGGCTGTTCCTTGATACAAAAGAGGTATGTTGTTGTAAACTTAAACCATTTAGTTTTTTCCTGTACCGTCTGCAGATGTTTGATGATGCTGATGAGCTGAAGAGTAAAGTCAGACAGCTCGCTGTGGCAGTCAAACAAGCAAAACATCTGGTGGTATACACCGGAGCCGGGATCAGTACGGTACGCCAAACTCCTTTATCTTCACTTTCATTTTCCTCTTTAAACTTCCACATGACTAATGAAGTCTTTTCTTTCAGGCAGCTTCTATCCCAGACTACAGGGGGCCTAATGGTGTGTGGACACAGCTACAGAAGGGACGGACAGTCAGGTGAGATATATTTAGTCTTTACCCTGATCAGATAGTAGCTGCATTTTATTTTAAAGTGAATTAAACTCCCAACTCATTATCTTTCTTGTTTCTCTTTACAAACAGTTCATCTGACCTGAGTAAAGCCGAGCCGACCCTCACGCACATGTGTGTTAGGATGCTACATAAGGAAAAGCTGGTATTTGAGACCTAGATACATAACTTGTGGATGTTCCTTTGGTATTTGCGCTTACTGGTTTTTACATACTTTGTGTGTGTTTGTCTATAAAGGTACAGCATGTCGTGTCTCAAAACTGTGATGGACTTCACTTGCGCAGTGGTCTGCCCAGACATGCCCTGTCTGAGCTTCATGGAAACATGTTCATTGAGGTGAGACATTTGCTCAGTTGCCCACACACACACACACAACTGTTATCCTCAGCTACTTTTTTCTAAAACAAAAGACTCTCACCATCTCCTGGAAAGACATAGTTTAGATATTTATTTTTAAATAGAATTTGCAGTGCTTCCTCTAAAAGCAGCATCTCAGCAGGATTCAAATCTGAAAAAGATCTGTAATGGCTATATA
>NC_045734.1:22469513-22477795 GCF_008692095.1 Etheostoma spectabile | reverse complement strand
TGACTCTGTTTGTTTGACATCCCATCATGCTCAGTGAGAATAAGTGAACTGCAGATTGCACACACTTAAATAAAACAACAAACAGCAGCCAGCAGGTGTAGTCAGTAATAGGACAACATTTACCAAAATCTTTCACTGATATCCCTACATTACAGATAACAATGCTGTTGCATGGGGATTGCTAAGGAAACTACATTTCTGAGATTGTTTAGGAATGTTTTACACCATCCTGGAAAACTGTTCTTCAAAGAAAGTAAGTCACCCTAATATGCTGGTTTTATCCTCCTGTCTCTAGGTATGTACATCCTGTTCCCCGGTCAGGGAGTACGTGCGCTTGTTTGACGTGACGGAGCGGACGTCGCTGCACCGCCATGGGACATGCCGCAGGTGCAGCCACTGTGGTAGTGAACTCAGGGACACCATAGTGCACTTTGGGGAACGAGGAACTCTAGAGCAACCTCTCAACTGGAAGGGAGCTGCAGAGGCTGCCAAGATGGCGGATGTTATCCTCTGCCTAGGCTCCAGTCTGAAGGTAGATTTTATAAACCACAGGGTGTCTGTATGCATTTGGTAATCTGAAAAGGTTTGTTACATGGCAATTTCAGAGTTTTGTTTGAATCAGGTTAATATATTATGAATGTCATGAAAATACATTGACATGTAAATTAATATATGTAAAAGGATTTGTATTTGATGGCTTATTAGCTTGTGGCATCTTCAAAACATCTTCTTGCGCTCTTGTTTCTCTCTCTTCTAGGTGCTGAAGAAATACGCTTGTCTGTGGTGCATGAACAGACCAGCAAGCAAAAGGCCCAAACTCTACATTGTCAACCTCCAGGTATAGTTGGTTTTGACATTTTTGGTGAATAAGATGCGTATAAAGTTCTGACTGCTCTTGGCTGATTTATGTGTCTGTGCTTTTGCTCTAGTGGACACCAAAAGATGATCTGGCTGAGCTGAAAATTCATGGCAAGTGTGATGAGGTAATGAGTCTCCTAATGGACGAGCTGAACATTCAGATTCCTGTATATGACAGGTAAGGGCATTTTTAACAAATGCATTTTTCATCCTTTTCAATACTTGCATTTTGGAATATCCCCATCAGTTTCCCTCATTCTGTTTCATCAGGTTAGAGGACCCTATCTTTAGTCTAGCCACACCTTTGCGGCTAGAAGAGGTCGACAGCCATTCTCGTGAGATCATATCTCCCCTTGATGGGCGGGAGGACTGCTTACCTGACTCAAGAGAGCAGGCAGAAGAAGCCACAGCTGTGCAGGGTGGCTGGTTTGGAAGAGGCTATGGCAAAGGAAGAAAGAAAAAGAAAAAAGCTGCATGATCAAGACACATGCAGATGTGGTTGACGTGTGTGAAGTAATCAATCAATCCCAAAAAGGGATTCAAATTGCAGTCCCGTAATTGAGGACGAGTTGGACTTTAGTCTTGTGGGTGTGGGAAACACACGTTTGAGTATTTGCTATTTGAAAATGAGGTTTCCTCCACAATGTGTTTTCAGCTTTAATCCAGACAGTAAAAAAAGGATACCAGTAGTAACTAGTTTTGACTAAAAAAAAAAAAAAAAAAGTTTTAAAACCATTCCTGCAGCATTATCATTTTTCTGCTGTCCCTCTGTATGGTCAGTATGTCACTAGTTTTGCTTTGCCAGACCTTCCACCACAGAGCTGCGGACGAGGGTCTGGCTAGTCCATACAGCATTCTGGGATGAGATGAAAACGTGCTCTGGTTTATTGGTATATCTTTAAACCAATCACAGTCCTTATGGGCGTATGCTAAGCACTGGGCAGAGCCTCGGTGCCGCTGCAAAATAGCCTCGGGAGAGAACTTGTTTTGGTAGAACGTGCACGTTCAAAAGTTGTTTCAGTCATGCAACAGAAAACTCAGAATGGACGGATAGTCCAGCTAACTGTCTGGATTCACCCTGCAGAGATCTGAGGAGCAGTGACCCATAGTTCTTATAAACCAACCTGAGTTTGAAATTTCTGGCGACAATGGAGCAATCCTGGAAGAGGAATGTCATGGATATAGACTAGTATGTCACAAACGCTATTATTTTAAATGACACAGTATTTTTCATTCATCTTTGAAACCCACAGGAGGTGAATGTTCCTCTGGAGATTATATATTTAGGGGTGGAGTAGCACTTTAACCGGAGTTACAGTTGTGTTTTCACCAAGTTGGTATTGGTGCAATGCAGTAAATAATTTGTAAATAATTGCAAGATGCTGCTGGTTTGAGCATTAGCTAGACATTAATAGACATTAAGATACAGGTTTCTAAAGTGTACGTTACTGTACGTGGGACTTAGTGTTTACAAGTAGCAAATGCCAGTAGAACAGCAGCAGCAAACCAACCCTTTTTTTTGTTTCGGTGCTACCACAGTTTAAGATATTCAGGAGGTCAAAAACTTTTTAATATATTAGATTAAAATATATTTTTGTACTTTTTTCAGATGTTTAAAACTTGCGTTGTTGAATGTACCTTTTTTTTAACACAATGGCTTATTTGTTTTTATTTTAACCGTATTTTGGTTAACTTTTATTTCCTGAACTCACCACCAATCTTTATCTGCTGTCCTCCATCCTCAGGTTTGCAGGTTAGGTAGTACAGCTACTACTGTACCTCAGTTTACTTAAGTTGAATTTGCGTTTACATATTTATTTTTGTTGGTGATTTTTTTTTACTTACATTTTTGATTAGTTTTTAGTTAATGTAAGTTACTGTTTCTTAAGTGATTGGAAACTCCAAATGTGTCTCTATTAACTTGTCTCAGGTAGATACAGTGTTATTATTAATCTCATCCTGTACATTATAATAGGAGAAGGTATTACAGGCCAGACTAATGACCAGAAGTAGTGTTCAGCACTCCTAAAACTGGATGTGAAGACTACTTGGTTTTCCTTGTATTTTGCAAAAAAAGGGATGTACTTGTAAGACAAAGGGTTCTGTTATTTTAATAACGTTTCATCTTCTGCATTTTCATTGTAGTGGCTTTTGTTTTAACTAGTCAAATATTGTAATAAAATTATAATAAATTTGATTATACACTTGACAGAACTGTAGTTTAACCTGTTATCCTTTATTAGCCATGTGATAAGAGTGTGAGTTGTGCAAGTGTAATGGTTTGTTTCTGGGTTTGTTTTATTTGTGTCAATTTAACTTATTAAATTAAAAAGATTTGACAATAATATAGACTGGGTGACTTGTGAATAGATATCTCTTAAACGAAGGACACTTTACTTACACAACTAACTATCTAGTATTATTGAAGCATAACAGTCCAATTAAACACTGTGCCTGTGTGTTTAACAATTACTGTATGTTACTGGACTTGTTCTAGGCAACTCATTCCATAATATTTAACTTTCTAGCTGTGTTAATCAGTGGTGTAATAACTATTTAAATGCTAAGAAAAATGTAGCAATACCACAATGTAAAGTAAAATCGTAAATAGTCCATTACTAGTGTAAGTGCTTAATTCAAGATTCCATCACCCAGAACATAAATAATTTAATAAAGATGTTTTTCTTGAGTTAAAACACAAAAGTATTCACCAAAATATACTCAAAAGTGCTCATGCAGCACAATGCTCACTGTCATAGTTATCAATGCGTAATCGATAAAAAATCCCACATTTTTTAAATCAATCGTGTTCTGTCTGTAAAATATTGAACTGCAAAATAACTTAACCAGAGCTGTCAAATAACTGAATTTGAGTATAAAGAACAAATTTTCCCTCTGAAATTTAGTGGAGTAAAAGTATATAGTAGTGAAAACTAGAAATACTCAAGTATTTAAACAAGTTCTCATAACGGATGTATAATTAAACTGTTAAATTGGTACAGTGCCTGAGGAAAGGTACGTAGTTGCCTTTCACATCAGTTTGTTTATAGCAGAGACTCCGGTTCATAGGTTGTATCTGGTCACGTGACAGGAGTGATTACGCCATCCTCACGTCAGCGTGAGAGGATTCGTTCGATGCGACGTAGTTTTGGAGGCGTTGGCTTGTTCGCTGCTGTGGTTCAGTGTTTTAAGTCCGCTTTGGAGAACTGAAGACGACCTTAATAATCTTTTGGAGTAACTGGAGTCAAATACCCTGACACGTTTTTTTTGTTTTTATTTATAACGTAAAGTAATTTGAACCTATCGAAATGATCAAAAACGGCCACCACGCCACCAACGACCAGCAGGATGACGCTGGTTGTAAGCCGGGTGGTTCAGTGTCCAGCCCGGAGAAAAGGAAGCGCGTCGTTCGGTTGTGGTGTGACGGCTGGTGAGTCTCTGTGCCCGCCACTGACTTACTGTTTGTGCTGTGTATTTCTCTCTTTTTCATAGTTTTTTTTTTTTAATCCTTTACGCGATCATTATGCAACACATAAGGACCAATTGTGGGGAGGCATGCTAATGCTAGCTAGATACTTACCGGTAACTTAGCAGTTATAACGTAGCAACAGGAGTGTCAGTTGGAGCTAACGTAACGTTACTTTCTCTCAAAATTACCTAATTGTTATAATTGTATTGTAGTATTTTATTCAGAATTTCATGCTAGCAGATCAACCTGATTTAAATAATTCAGGGATTCAATTTCTTTCTTTTTAATTGCATGACGTTGTTTGGCTGCCAACGTCATTTATGAGTTATTATGACACAGTGGCGTGGGATAACGGGACCTCTCAATACAGCCTCTTTTCCTCACAGTAAGGCTCTGAAGGTTATTAATGATATTTTAAAATCTGTTTGTGTTTGTATGAAATATACCAAGACATAACTGAAACTATGTTTATTTAAAGGTTAGATAGGACAAAAATGAATGAAAACTTGTGAAGCGTAATATATTGCGTAACGCTTCACAAGTTATAACGTTATATGACTACTGTAATACACTTTTCTCTTAGTATGGGGCAGCTCTGATCGTTCAGTCACTTTATTTTTATGTTCAGCCGTTTTTGTGGCTTCTTATAGAAATCAGATGACGTACCTATTAAACAGGCGTTTGGTTGATCGGCATGCACCTAGTCTGCGCTTTCAATATTATCGTGTAATACTGTGTGTCAAGTATTCACTCTGGATGTATTGTGTTTGCCCATGTACAGCACTTTGTGACTCATGTCTTGTCTGTGAAAAGTGCTTATCATGAGATTCTAGTTGTAAACACACTCATTTCCTACAGCTGAGCCAGAAAAAAAAACGTTGGCTGCTTTTACATGCATCTCTTGTGAAACTGGTTACAAATAGCCTAACGTCTGAAGTCTGCAGACCCGAACCTCACTCCGCTCTCCATGTGAAATCCTGTTGCTAATACCTCTAAGATTCTCTAAGGTAAAGTCTTGCCAGTGTTTATGGTTTGATGCCTGATGGATACTTAAATCTTAGATGATTACTCAAGGGCATTTATTCTCTGTCTGTTTATTACTCTGACACAAACATCTGAGAGTTGGTTGTAACACGCAGAGCCAACTCATGAGTCACACAGCCATATCTTGTTGTTGTTAATGTTATTTTAACCTCTGCTGTCAAAGACCATGATCCTCACATCACATGGTTAGCTGTAGCTCAGGAGACAACAGGCTCTAAATGTGCAATGCATAAATTCTTCCATGGACTCACACACTGCAGAAGAAAGCGGCCAGGTTGTTGTAAGTTAGTTTGACATTGCCCTTCTCATGTGGTGGTTATAAATAACCAGCATAGTGAACATGTCATTCAGTGTGATGCAAAAGTGGCGTGTTGTTGTGGTGAGCAGGGGTTCCCTCTTTTTTGGGGGGTCGAAGGGCCGTTTTGATACAAAGTATATATTTAACAACAGATTAAATATAAGACGAGTGAGAGAAAGAGGAGCAGATGGGTCAAGATGAAATATGAGACTATTCATTTTGCAGCTGTTTAGTGTGTCAAAAACCCAAATGAATACCCAGCAGTCTGTACCAGTTAGTTTATTCAGGGAAACCGTGGTTGTTCATGACACATTGTCAAGGAATCTGCAAAATATTTATTTATAAAAATACTTGAAGATGTTAACTAAGCAAAAATAACTAGATTGTGTGGTGCATCACATCTATCTAATATCTACTGCTTTCACTGACAAGACTGCTGGTTGTGCGTCCAAAAGACATTGTCTATTGATTGTTTGATTGCACTATTAACACATTTATAAACATGCAATATGTGTACAGTTTTCAGGCATTTCAAAAGACCCTTTGTTAGCATTTTCTGATTGAGATTATTTAGTTTTTCTGATAGCTTTAAAACATAATCACATAGTACACTTTGAAAGTTAGGCATCACCTTACTGTATTCACTTTGTCTCTCTTGAATGAACTGTGAAGTTGTTTTTTAAGAATGCTAAAGAGCAAACCCTGATCTGATACATCACTCTAATTAAAATGGGATTACATATATAACAGTACAGTATAGTGTCCTGTGCTTCCCACATGTTGATAATTTACTTGTGGTGGTGGGTGGCGCAGGATGTGACGACGCGTAATGACTGGGTTCAGTAATAAACTAGTCAAACGAAGGGAAAAAGAATTACTACATAACATTATCAGATACTTTACATATATACATACTAATAATGTGTTTGACCCCCTTTCGCCTTCAGAACTGCCTTAATTCTACGTGGCAATGATTCAACAAGGTGCTGAAAGCATTCTTTAGAAATGTTGGCCCATATTGATAGGATAGCATCTTGCAGTTGATGAAGATTTGTGGGATGCACATCCAGGCATGAAGCTCCCGTTCCACCACATCCCAAAGATGCTCTATTGGGTTGAGATCTGGTGACTGTGGGGCCATTTTAGTACAGTGAACTCATTGTCATGTTCAAGAAACCATTTGAAAGATTCAAGCTTTGTGACATGGTGCATTATCCTGCTGGAAGTAGCCATCAGAGGATGGGTACATGGTGGCCATAAGGGATGGACATGGTCAGAAACAATGCTCAGGTAGGCCGTGGCATTTAAACGATGCCCAATTGGTACTAGGGGCCTAAAGTGTGCCAAGAAACATCCCCCACACCATTACACCACACCAGCCTGCACAGTGGCAACAAGGCATGATGGATCCATTTCTCATTCTGTTTACGCCAAATTCTGACTCTACCATTGGAATGTCCAACGAAATCAAGACTCATCAGACCAGGCAACATTTTTCCAGTCTTCAACTGTCCAATTTTGTTGAGCTCTTGCAAATTGTAGCCTCTTTTTCCTATTAGTAGTGGAGATGAGTGGTACACGGTGGGGTCTTCTTCTGTTGTAGCCCATCCGCCTCAAGGTTGTGCGTGTTGTGGCTTCACAAATGCTTTGCTGCGTATTTCGGTTGTAACGAGTGGTTATTTCAGTCAAAGTTGCTTTTCTATCAGCTTGAATCAGTCGGCCCATTCTCTTCTGACCTCTAGCATCAACAAGGCATTTTCGCCCACAGGACTGCTGCATACTGGATGTTTTTCCCTTTTCACACCATTCTTTGTAAACCCTAGAAATGGTTGTGCGTGAAAATCCCAGTGACTGAGCAGATTGTGAAATACTCAGACCGGCCCGTCTGGCACCAACAACCATGCCACGCTCAAAATTGCTTAAATCACCTTTCTTTCCCATGTTGACATTCAGTTTGGAGTTCAGGAGATTGTCTTGACCAGGACCACACCCCTAAAGGCTTTGAAGCAACTGCCATGTGATTGGTTGATTAGATAATTGCATTAATGAGAAATTGAACCGTTGTTCCTAATAATCCTTTAGGTGAGTGTATAGATTAAACCAATTAGACTGAAAGAGGATGAGAATATTGCGACACCATACTGCATCTGACACAATTTCAGGGTAGTTATTAGAGCTGCACATTAATATATTATTATAGATATTATAGATTATTATAGATGCTGATAATTATATAACTTGTTATAGATTTTAAAATGTACCCTACTAGTTATGCATTTCTGCTGCGTACAGTATTTTGTACAACAAATTGCACATTACATTTTAAACAAATGACAAAAAAGTGTAGCCGTGATGTGCTTTGTCTATTAAATCAGTTTGTTTTTTGCCAAATGTTAAAGGTTTACCAGATAAAATACCTGTAATAATGTAATATAATCCACACAGAAAGTTACAAGTTATTATTAATCTCAACACTATTCCCTCCTAACTCCTGTTAAAGATCTAAGACTAGGGATATCTAAAGTTATCCCTAGTCATAACAAGAAATGAACAAGAATGTTCATTTTGTTGGTTAGATCCTTGTTTGTTTGTTTTAAGTGTGTTTAACTTTCT
>NC_045734.1:22453099-22469503 GCF_008692095.1 Etheostoma spectabile | reverse complement strand
CCCCCCCCCGCCTTTCCTCTCTGTATGTGTGGGCCCTGGGACACGTTTTATGTTCCAGTTTTTTGCCTGTGGTTTGTGTGGAATGAAAATAAAAAAACATTTGATCACAAAATGAGTGTATTTAACCGTATTTTGGGGGTCCTAAACACGATGTTCTGTACTTTAGACACATGACCTGTTGCACTCATCTCGTCCCAGCAGATTGCTGTCATTCAACAACTCTGAATTGTAGTTTAAAAACTTTAATAGCCATTCTAATAAAATTTAGGATTTTATTCGTGCTTGAGTCCATAAATGCAGTTTATACAGGCACGCACAACTGAAGGTTTGGTTAGCATCGATTAGTGCTGATAAGCGGTTAGCTAGCTAGCTCTGTTATTAAAATATGGAGTGGAGGAGACTGCCACGGAGAGGGGTGACAACAACCAGACTCTGATAAATGACGTTCGGGGAGTTTTTACAGTGGCGTGGCCACGTTGTTTCTACCGTTTTATTAGTACAATTAATCCCACGGCAAGACCACCAGCAGCATGCTGCTACTTCTCTGAGGCTTCACGGGGCCAGCTATTTTTATAAACGGACATTTCAACCTCTCCATTTTCAAAAATAACATTGTGCACAGCTGTTATTTTTAAGAAAAGTGTTCGTTCACACGTACCCGTGTATACCCTATATGCCGTCAATGCCGTCAAGAGCACGCCAAACCTGTAGGTGGCAGTGTAACAAGAAGCTCAAGCCCACGTTAGCCAATCAGAATCCCGAAAGTAGCAACAACAGCAACAAATCACTTCCTCTCTCTTCTCTTCCTTACTTCCTTGGCTGACTAAACCTCTGGTTGTCTCAGTTTACATGCAAATGTGCAAACAAAGTTTTCCAAAATTTCCTCTCTGGCTGGAGGTTTTAGAAAGACCCGCTTTCAGAGGCAAATTTTAGTTTGTGTGTAAATGTCTCAGTTTTTCAAAATAACCTTGTCCGTGTAAATGGGGTATGACGGATCATTGTTAAGGGAATTCTGACTCACAGCTTGTCGTAATGTCATCATAGAGGAGAGGTCTAACCCACTGGAAGTGCAGTCACAGATGAGGTCTTTTAATAAAGCGGAACAATCTGATGGAAATGACCTACAGATACAGAAGTGTTAACAGAAAGCTCTAAAGGTCAGAGAAATGGAAGTGTAAATAAAAAGGGACTGGTTTGAATCCCTGGATCAACTGGGAAAATGGGGACAGGGAAAGTAATATGAGTGAGTGAATGAGGTTAATATGAACCCCTTGCTAATACATTGTTTATTATTCATTACACTTTTTTGTATACCCTGGGCTCATAACCACAAGCTGATTTTGTGAAGCTGCTCAGTCTGTGGTTGAACTGGATGGTCTTAAGATTTGAATATTTTGAAACTTACTTTTTTTGGAAACTAGAAGTGTGAAGCTGCAGGGTGCTGAACAAAAGCAAGCAACATCCTAGTATACAAAAATTATTATTCTTTAGTTTTTCTTTTGGTCAAAATTAGCTAAGACTTTGAAAATGTTGCAATAATGGAGGTGAACTTTTATAGCTTCCTCATTAAAAGCAAGCTAGTACAAAATATGAATGGTAGAATCTGCTCAATGGCAGCAAACAAACAAACATTGACACATTGTACACACAGTGTATCTGACCTTTCACACAGTAACTATTTTTTTTTTCACTCACCATGTTTAAAAGGTCTGTCTTTGGGGCTATAACCTGTTTGATGGCCACACACACACACACACACACACACACACAAACACACACAAGCCCACACACTGCTCGTATCTGCAAGGTCACCATAAAAAGAGATAAGCTAATGTTAAACAACAAAACAAGAAGTGTTGGCAAGTCAAAGGTATCCTGTAAAGGTGGCTTTGAAAGACAGTGATTCTTTGAGAAAAGCTATAGCTGTGGGGTGCTAATTGTTAAGGCCACACCCCTTATTGTTTTGTGTGTATCTGTTTATTCAATGTCTGTTTTGTCCTTTTTTGTTCAAGCACTTACAATATCTACATTGTTTTCCATGCTGATGATGACATTGTCCTCTCTTCTCTCTGTCTCCACAGTTATGACATGGTTCACTACGGTCACTCTAACCAGCTGCGGCAGGCCAAAGCCATGGGAGATTACCTCATAGTTGGAGTGCACACAGATGGTAAGACACATACAGGCCTTCTGATATTGATGTATTTGTCAAACCTTTTTGAGATCAACAGTTTTTACACTGATTGAATACTCAGTTCTGACTGACTAATCTGGTTCTCTACAATCAAGTCCAGTTATTGTTTATTTCTAATCAAATCAAAATCCAGACAAGTTTGTGGTATAAGGGCACAAAGACAATTTCCCTTTGTTAGTGCAGACTGAGCTAACCTTGGTTAGTATCACAACATTATTTTCCAGTATTACTTGTAAGCTTCTCAGACAGTGTGAGATGGGTGGTTACTTTTAAGTGGCTGAACAGAAGTCAGATGTAAATGTTTACTTTTCTAAGGTGAACTTTATTAAACAGACATGGATGCCAGCAACACGTGTTTATATGGCTGCAGTCTTGAGGATCTGTTTACTTTGCTTTTACACTTAATTTTTCATTAATTTGTCCAATTAAACTAGGGGTCTCTTAATCAAAACCATGGATGTAAACACAGATTTTTTGATGATGTCGTGAAGTTGTGTCATCAATCGATCATGGGAGTTGTTGTCTTCATTGTTAACCACCATTGCCGATGAAAATGTATCTGTTCACAGACAAGTTAATGTAATAAAGTTCTATTCATGTAAACGTTTAGTAACATTCATTCATGTCACGTTATTCTAATTAAAGAGCTGCAGTTTTTCCCCCATACATACAAAGATTGTATTTGTGGTGGTAGCTGACCGGATAGCAAGCAAGCAAGCTAACAGTAGCCAGCCGCTAGAACCACAATATTATACTATAGGGGTAAAGGGGTTTGTTGTTATGTTACTCCTCGCCGCAGAAAGATTTACATTGCGTTATAACCTTATAACGTTACTGTACGTTTTACCCGCCAAGTATTAGCATGAGCCACTTTTCAATGTAGCCCATTGTAGTAAGCTGAAACAATATTGAAATATATCAATAAATCATGTCTCTACCGTATTACTGTGTTGCAAACTGGCATGTAATTAATGAAACAATGATGCTGTGGTAGAAAAAAAACTGTTGCTGAGTATAATTCTGTGACATTGTATAAGTTACAATTACTCTTGAATGCTAGCCTAGAAATCTAGATGCACCCTAGCAGCAGCAAATGCTATGTGCATCTAGGGTCAGTCTAGCAACTCTCTGTTGGCCTGCGAGCTGGAAAGAACAAATTCTGGTCTGGCCTATCACATTGTGTATGGAACTGGTGGGCGGGCTTAACATAATGATGGCAGAGTTGCGACGGTTATACGTGAATTAACTGCTACTTGGAAACAAAGAAGATGGCTGCTGCTAGCAGACAACGGCTTTTCGAATCAGCTTTGGCCACGACTCTGGAAGACTTGGAGTTAAGCACTGAAGTCATTCTTAAAAAAGGTGTTTGAGTTTTGACGACCAGATACTGGTTGCTTGTAGTGCCATCCTAGTGCGTGCAGAGAGTTTGAAAGACAACCGTTAATCCCACCCCTTAGATTAAGCCCTGCCAGTGGTTCCCAGACCCATCATCTTGATGTGGGTCTGGCTTGTCAGGCTTCTTGAATGCATCATTTGGTGTTTTCTGTGTTTTGACAGAAGTTAAAACAGCTAGAGGTGTCAAAGACAACACTGTCTATGGGAACTTTGGTTCAATTTAATTAATCTTCTCTATGCTGGCTCAATTGGGGGTGATGTTGGGCACAGAAGAGTTGGAAGTTGTTAATGAATGTAAATATTTAGGTGTGATTATAGACTCTAGACTCTCTTTTAAAAACCCTGTTAAAATTATATCCAAAAGAATCAAATTCAATCTTCATAATTTTAAACAAATCAGAGGATCTCTATCAGATTCAGCTGCTCTGATGTTTCTGCATTCAATGATACTTTCACATTGAACTATTGCATCACTAGCTGGTCTATGTCGGGTACTACTACTTAAAAGCAGTTGAGCTTCTGTAAAAGAAGGCTCTTAAGACTGCATGCAAAACCTCTCTCTTATCATCATTGCAATATCTTAGAGAAATATAACTTATTGAGTTTTGATAATTATTGTAAATTTTCCTCATTGTGCTTAATTTAGAAAGTACTTCATGGCCTGGCGTCACCTCCACTGCTGGAGTTTATTGAATATAGACACACTCGGATCACAAGAGCTGTTGTAAACGGGGACTGAGAGGTTACTTTCAGAAAAACCTCCTTCAGTCATAATGCACTCTCTATTAAAGGTAGTGCATTATGGAACACACTTCCCCCAACTAAAAGGAAGCGTCCCACTTTGGCCTCATTTAAGAGCTAGGTAAACCTGTGGCTTAGAGCTCACTAAACGTGTAACCACTACTAACTTGTATTAACATTTTAACTTCTACTAATGAATTGTCCTGTTCTTGTTTTTTTCTTTTTCTTTTTGTTTCTTCTTGTTTTATACACTAAATGTTACTATCCTATGTCTTTTTTACTGTAACTCTAACCTGCCTATTGGACTGCAGATGGAAATTAGCCCTTGGGCTACAATCTGGCACATTTACGTGTACTGCTGTGCTTGTTCATCAGTGTGCATTGTCCTGAATTACTAAAATAAATAAATAAATAAATACAAATAAAAAATAAACAGGTTGAGCTACTGTCTGTGTCTACACAACCTCACTACCTCACCCAGGAATTACCCCCAGATATTTGTCCCCGTTGTGTACATTCACCGGAGAGCTAACGAGGAGGAAGCCTTAGAGTCTGTACTTAAAGTAACCCAGAGGCTTCAATCCATATCTCCACATGCGCCAATGTTTGTGCTAGGTGTTATGAGTTCATTGAAAAAACCTCATACGAATTTCTACCAATACGTCAACTCCTCAACCAGACATAACAAGATTCTTGACATCTGTTATGGTTCTGTCAAAGGAGCATTCAGTCCCAGTCTGACTGATGTTATCAGCATCTATGTGACCTTTGGTCAAGAATGTGGGATTCCAAAAAAGACTGTGAAAGTATTGCCTAACAGCAAGCGTTGGGTGTCAAAATCCATGAAAACCCGGTTAAATTGAAAAAGAATGGAAGAGGGCAACCGGCCCAAGTTGAACAGGCTTAAAAAGAGATCAGGATTGCACTAGGCTGTGTGAAACCGAATTACAAGGAGAAGCTGGAAAGAGAACTTGCTAATAATAGACAGGGGTCTGCCTGGAATGGTTAAACTTTTGTAGGTTCAGAAAGCAAAGGCAAAAATAAGGTTTCTCCTGATGGTTTTAATCCTGACTATCAAATGGCACAAGAGTTTAATAAGTTTTATCTCAGGTTTGATAGTCTTGATTTTAATAGCAAAATTGTAAATTTGAAAAATACACTGTCCAGTTTGGGATCTATTCCCTTTGATGTTCTCTCTGTGGCCAAATCTTTTAAACACTCTAGCTAGGAAAAGGCAAGGTCCTGATTGTATAAATAGTCAACTGCTTTCCTCCTGTGCAGAACAATTAGCCCCCATCTTTCACCATATCCTCCAGCTGTTATTTAACCTACAGAGGGTACCAAAGAGTTGGAAGCAGTCATTAGTCATACTACTATCCTAAACCTCTTCATGATTTCAGATTTCACTGGGAACTTAATAAACCTTGTTTTAAAACATCTTGAAGGAAACAAAAATCATGCCAAGCTGCTATTCATTGACTTTTTGTCAGCTTTTTTTAGGTTTTATATTCTAGTAGTCTAATAGTCTGTTGATCCGTTGTTGATTATATTGTGTCAACTTTGTAGGCTGATATGCACTTTTCCTACCCTATGTCGGTTACTTTGACGCTGCCATTCATGCACCTTGTACTGGTTTTATTTGTCCTCGTACTGTTACGGTTGCGTTCCAGTTAGAGTGTGTGTAGAACTGTATTTATGTGTCTTGTAAGTTCAGATCAGATCAGCTTCCAGGTATAAATGTTTGCAACTGTGTGAAAGTGATCAGGGCATTGCTGCAAAAGAAAGGCTGCCTCTCAGTGAACATTGCCTGAATAAATAAAGGTTAAATAAAAAAACTTTAGCATGACCAGATGATCCCTGTCCTGGCAGTCCTTCCTGCCGTTTGTTATTTTACAAAACTTGTCAGATATTTGCTAAAAGTCAGGAACAAGGTTATAACAAGCATTATATGTTAATCTACACAACGTGACACATGGTTGAAGTGTTAAATTAATCAATGTTGCACTCTGTGGGAGTACAGTCTTGCACTTATCTTTAGGTTAAACTCCCAGATTATCCCAGCACGCAGAAATCCCATTCACAGCACATGTCTTCAGGGGTTTCGAATGTTATGGTGTCGAGTTGAATTCTGATGAACTAACTCACTGGCAGACGACATTGGAAGTGTTGTGTAGTTCTGAAGACTTCCGTAGCGCAAAAAGTCTTGACTTGAGTCCGGCTTTCAGTAGTCCACAAAGTTACTGTTTGGGTCTTGTTAATGTTGTGTGTCGGAGAAGGCAGTTCAAAGTAGATTACAACAACCCTGTTATCCTCCCAATGATTTAGTTATAGGAAACCTCCTTAAATGTGTTAGAAGTGCGTAGATTTGATCACAATACTACACTAAGTGCAACTTTCACAATAGGTTTATCTACATATTTATCATTACTAGTTAAGCAGTTGCATATTTTGTATTCACAACTTCTATATATTTTAAATATTTGTTCTTGTATTTTATCCTATTATTATTTCATGTATATTTTATGTTTATATTGTATCCTATTATTTCATTTATATTTGTTATGTGCTGTGTGACTGATATTTTGCTGATGTAACACTATTATTTCCCTTTTTTTGGGATCAATAAATATCTGTGTGTTTATCTATCTATCTATTGAAGTTGGAAAAGTGGCAAAAATAAATTCTAAGCAGAAAGAAAAGCATCTGAATTGTAGCAAAGCAGAAATTTAGAGTCAATACTGATGTAAGTGATGTGCCAATAATTAACAGAAAATTACCTTCCATCCTTTTTTCAAAGCTGAGATTTCCAAGCACAAAGGTCCTCCGGTCTTCACTCAGGAAGAACGCTACAAGATGGTACGGGCCATCAAGTGGGTGGATGAGATGGTTGAAGGAGCACCTTACGTCACCACCCTGGAGACTCTGGACAAGTACAACTGTGACTTTTGTGTGCACGGAGGTGAGTCAGTTGAGGGCTGCTCTTTGAATTTCTTGTCCTTAACACACAGAGATTTGTTATCATTTTATTTGAAGAGACTTAATAAGTGATGCACATGATGTGAACAAGCCTCCAGATTCAATGATGAACATATGTGTTTGTTTATGTTTACCAGATGACATCACGCTGACGGTAGACGGCAAGGATACATATGAAGAGGTGAAGCGGGAAGGCCGTTACCGGGAATGTAAACGCACACAGGGCGTCTCCACCACTGACCTGGTGGGACGAATGCTTCTCATGACCAAAGCCCATCACAGCAACATGGTGAGAAGCTATGTTTATACTAGGTTTTATAGGTAATGTTTAGCGTGGGATTTCACCCACTGATATGGTGGCTGTGTGAGTTGGTGAGTTGTGAGTTATTAGCTACACTGTCCCCCCCCAACGCACAACTAAAAATCTCTCTTTAGTGTCTGTTTGTGGGTGTACCCATTATTTAGTGAATGAGCAATGGTTTGTTTGTTTTATTTCTGCAGGATAACCCAGATTATCAGCAGCATACAGACAACTTTGGAAAAGTGAGTAGCATGGGTTTTATTTTTAGTAAAACCTTGTTGTGTAAATCTGTTAGCAGTAGAACTTCTTTCCCAGAGACACCACTTAGCGTGTATTACATTTTCCCAGTGAAACACTTGTCTTGTATTGTGTTCCAGGGCCCTAAAGGCCACAGTCCATGGACAGGAGTGTCACAATTTCTTCAGACTTCCCAGAAGATTATTCAGTTTGCATCAGGAAAGGAACCTCAGCCCGGAGACACCATCATCTATGTGGCCGGGGCGTTTGACCTCTTCCGTATCCTTATTGTAAAGAAATAACCACAATTGAGTTTTGAACACTGTTAGTAATCATTTCTCTGGTGTATGTTGTTGTTGTTGTTGTTGTTGCCTTGACCACAAATTCCTTGCAGACATTGGCCATGTTGACTTCTTAGAGATGGTCTATAAGCAGGCAGAGAGGCCCTACGTTATCGTTGGTCTGCACTTTGACCAGGTACGCCTTATGTAGACATGTACTCGCACACACATCCCAGCAATGCGTTCACAAGACATAAGTAATTAACCCCTCCCTGCTGTGTCAGCAGTTTTCAATAGAAACATTTAAAACAAGTTCAAGTTACTATAGGTGACTTTTTAATGTTTATGAAACAGTGTAATTTTGCGTCTAATGATCATAAATTACCTGTAACAGCAAACAAGACTAACAGTTTAAAAAAAAAAAAACTATTGTTATATAGTTTTTATTAATGCCTTTGCCCGAAAAGTCACAAATTGATTTACGGCAGGTGGACCGGCTCTATAGTAACACATTGTGATGGGTCACAGATTTCTCTTAAGTAAGGACACCTGTCTGTGCCATTTTGTTGTCATTGCCTGTCAGTGCCCTTTGCACGTGTCAGCATTGTTGTTGTCTGTTGCTGTGATAAATTTACTTTTATCCAGTTTTAAGCCACAGTTTTACAATATACTTTTTAGGTCTTGATACAGTTTTTAACTATATAGTTTAACCGGATGAAGGATTTTAGTCATCGGCGTCTGGATCTAAAGGTATCAGAGAAACAGAGTGTGACTCCAGCCCCTTTGCCGCCGTACTGAAAAGCATGGGAGAAACCGTGATTTTTGACGTGAAACCGCTTTATTCTATGTTTTTAACCTGTTGTAACCGCCTAGTCCATTTGTTTTGGAGAAGAGGAGGTTCGGGTTCCAGGTCTTTTGTTATTGTTCTGAGTGAGAGACCCCTACCGGCAGAAAATTACATATTGTGCATTTAACGCAAGTCATGTCCTTTTGGTTTTGAGATGGCTAAATATCTAAAAAGTCAAATGTAAAAGTAATAAATGATCTCTTCTTATTCTCTTTAGGAAGTGAATCGGTACAAGGGGAAGAACTATCCAATCATGAACATCCATGAGAGGACACTGAGTGTCCTGGCCTGTCGGGTGAGCACACACACACATACACACACACACATCTACGAATCTAAATGTTCAGCACAGTGCGATGTATTTATAGTCTAAATACTTCTAGTGCTGCATGGTGATCTTGGCTCTGTTCCCTCCCTTCCTGCTGGTCAGCTATCTAGTCCAGAACAATGAGTCCCAGTGCCCCCATCTGCACTGTGTGCGTTTGTGTTGCAGTTAAACCAACTCATGAGAACATTACACAAACAAACATATTACATAATCCTAAAACCACTAAATTGCTGTGCTTCACCATCAGTTTTACTCAATGCCTGATTATGACGGTACTCAATTTGCCAGAATTGAAGCAGTGGACAGTAAACGCACCATCGACCTCTGTTGTGTTCAAAAGATGCGTGCCAATTCAATTTTGACATGTAACAAAAATGCACTGAACAACTGATGTGAGGCATTGGCATGAAAGGTTTAATCAGTACTTAAAATTAACTTAGGACTATGTACCTCTCTTTTGTTATTTTCTTGACCGTCTCTCTATAGTATGTGTCGGAGGTGGTGATTGGTGCTCCCTATGCAGTGGGCAAAGACCTGCTGGATCATTTTAAGGTGAGTTGCCTTTGAAGGACTTTTCGTCTGATTATGTATTTTTTATATAGACCTTTTTTTTAACCACTTTCATTTTGAAAAGAAAGCAGCTTCATTATTTTACACAAACTATAACTAATTATTGAAACATTTGCAATGTTTCCCATTTTAGTCTTTAAACTGTTTGTAACTTTTTGTTCATTTAAGGTGGCAAGTGTCTGTAGTTTTAGAATTTCCCACATGAGAGCTCATTTTTTCGTAAAGGCTGTACTTTTACATAGACGGTGTATGTATATATGAGAAAAGATATGATTCAGGCTTCTAAGAGAGCATTATTAATCAAGAAAAAGTGCAGCCAACATATTTTCTCAAATATAAGTCAATGATGTGTACATTACACTACAGTTAAATTATTAGTTATTTTAGGCAACGATTCTAAGCAAAGTCCAACATATGCAGCTAACTGGTGGAGGCATTAGTGCATCTTCAAAAATATAATACTGTACCAGCATTGGCTGTCTACAAATGGGAAGTAAACTTGTTTGACACTTTGACACTCTTGTCTTTGCTGTTGCAAACCACAATTTCTACACTGTGGGACAAATAAAGATTTTTCTTATCTTATCTTATCTTATCTTACTTTAGTTTGAAAACTAGTTTCAGCTCACAAAGTTTTGACAGAATTACATTAAATACAGATTAAAGATTACTTAAAGCCTTTGACTTTGTAGGCCAGAACAACAGATCACTGTATGATTGCTGCATTTGTCTCCCCCCCCCCCCAGGTAATGTCTCTACATTGTAAATTGGCTAAAAGAACCAATACTGAACCATAGGGCACCCTCTAGTGGATAGTTGAAATATTTAAAGAAAAAGCGTCCATTTGAACAGAATTTGAATCTCTCATACCCTGTAGGAAGTTAACAAATCGTTATCACATTCTTTTTCTTTACATGACCCATATGTTTGAAAAGCTTAACAGCTAAATAAAAATGAATAACAGGTTTACCTTGACACAACTGAGACTAAGAGTAGACACAAGTTTACATGCAAAGTAATAAGGAACACTTTGAGAAAGCCAGAACAGAGCAGAGCATCTGCCAGCATCGGGCTATTCAGTGACAGACACTGTTTCTTCTCAGTGAACGTCATGAAGATAAAATACTGGAAGAAAGTCATTTGTATCTTTACACTTGATGGGTGGTCTAACCAGATGTGTTTGTATAACTGTGCAGGTGGACCTGGTGTGTCATGGCAAGACAGAGGTGTTTCCAGACAAGGATATGTCAGACCCCTACGCTGTGAGTACAGGGTCCTCTTGTCTCTGATCAGAGTGCAGTAACCCCTGGGCGCCTGGGTAGCTCAATTGGCAGAGTGCATGACCACGTGCAGAGGCTCAGTCCTCGACACAGCGGCCTGTGGGTCTGGTTCTGACCTGCAGCCCTTTGTTGCATGTCATTCCCCCTCTCTCCCTCCCCTTTTCATGTCTGACCTATCCTATCATATAAAACCCTAAAAATACCCAAAGTAACTGATGCAAGTGTTCTTGATGATAAGCATACAAAATGGCCCCCCAATATTCCTTATGGTCTCTGCTCTGGGCGCTCAACTCTGCCACTCTGTTCACTCTGGGATGCCTTCAGCTTGTCTGTTATCTTCTTATACTGGGAAACTTTGTTATACATATAGTACTTGTCCTACACACCCAAAACGTTTCTGACGCTAGGTGACGTACAGGGAGGGCTATCTCGGGACATAGCGCCGACAGATTTGGATCACCCTTGTTCGACATATTGGGAGAAAGTCGTTAAACATAAATACATGGGCTACTGTTTTGATTAAAGCAAGACATAGTCGGCAGTATTGACGGCAAAATAGGTTACAGGACTTTTTTTTTAAATATATCTTTATATCTGCATTGATGTTAAAACCTAGAGACTTTCAAACATCAACATGTTATTTATTAATATGTATTTGTGTCAAAATGACATAAAAACATCTTTTCCTATTCTATTTTGCCTGGAAACGCTTCTAACACGCCCACGTTTCACGTGAAAAATAGCCGCTGGTTCAGTTTCTAGCATGCACGCTTTTTCGGCGCAGCTCGAGTCGCCTGTGAGACATGCGTGTCACCCAGGCAGTGTGTTAGCACTAACCTGTTACATGGAAGCTGAAATAAACAGACGCACCATACAGCTGACACATCCAGTGTAGCCGGCCTTAATTTGTGCATTCAAACTTGATAGAAATCTAGATGTCATCAAAAACTAGTCACTAATCAGAAGAGCCTACATTATTGGTTCAAATCTGTCAAAATGATAGGATTGATGTGCGTTATTGCTCCATTCAGGTATTACGAAACTGTCCTGATTGGCCTCCGGGGGGCACTCTAGTGTTACATGTCTGTGTGTTGACCATTATATCTCAAACATTCACAAGAGTGTGTGTTAATATTCTGTTCTGACTTTTTAATATTGCTCTAAATAGGGTGGACCTCCTCATTCACAGGGGATAACAGGGGAACTTTGGCCTTGCGTTTGTTGGTTTGATGTAACCATTTTGTGTTCTGCCCTTAGGAGCCAAAGAAGAGGGGGGTATTCAGGACGGTCGATAGTGGGAACAGTCTCACCACCGATGACATTGTCCAGAGAATCATTGAAAACAGGTCAGCAACTCCTCGTTCTTAACTGGCACTTCCTTATCATTTTCATCTACATTTAATTTCTCTCTGTATAGATCATTTTGAGTCTTTGACATTTGTATGTTTTGATCTCAAGTTTATTTACGTCACCTTGCGTGTTCCCAGGCTGCAGTTTGAAGCCAGGAACCAGAAGAAGGAGGCCAAGGAGATGGCAGTGATTGAGGCGATGAAGAGGAAAGAGCAGCAGGAGCAGAAAGAAGGTGCAGACCAGGAAGCTCTCTAGAGAAACCTCGGGCCTGGTCCTGTGTCTTATTAACTCATCCTGGTACTCTCCGCTTTAAAAGGATGGACTTAACTGACCCAGACCGACAGTCCATGTTGTCCTAAACTGGACAGTCCATTGGATGCGGAATCCTGCTTTAAATATTTGGTGATGCAGTATATCTTGCATGCTGCTGGGTTAGCTTCTTTTAGCCTTCATCTATGCTCCAGCCTAATGTGATTAGAAAAGATTTGCCTGGACAAGAACACAAAGAATACCAAACTCATACTACAATTTCACTCGCTAAATTCCTCTCAGCATCTCTTCCTCCACAGAGAACTTTTTAATGTCGTCTTCTGTCCTGTATTGTTTGTTTTTTTTGTCCATGAAATCACAGACTGCATGCTCCTGTATAGGTGTAGAGATGGTGTTTTAAGTTTGTAATAAGCCATAACTTAAAATGTTAATGACATTGTCAGTTACGTTTTTAGTTTAAACCATTTTAGCATATTTAATGATCATTTTTAGAAGCGTCTTCAGTTGAATGTTGAATGTGGTCTGTTTTTGAATACATTGAGAAAACATCAATGTATTTTAATTTCTAGAAGGCACTATGTTTTTGTCCATCATGAAAATTATTATTACTGCGTTTAATGATCTGTGGATTAGTCTTTTAATTTGAACTGGATTTTAACTACCTGATTTTGCCGTGGATGCATGTGTGTGTGTGTGTGTGTGTGTGTGTGTGTGTGTGTGTGTGTGTGTGTGTGTGTGTGTGTGTGTGTGTGTGTGTGTGTGTGTGTGTGTGTCTTAGGCTACCTTCAAGGACACATTTCAGACTAAAGACCAGTTAATTTGGGACGACCCTTTATGGGTCAGTGGCTAAGGTTAGTTTTAGGTTACTCTCGCAGACCTATCTCCACTGCGCTGTGTCAGCGCTGGAGTATGGTCTGGCTAAACCACTTATCTGTTCTAGGATAGGGGGTAAAAATAATTCTCTGGTTTGTTGCTTTTTCATAAAACCAATCACTACCGTCTTGGGCGGCGCAAAATCTTGGATGCAGCGACGGTGCCCTTGAAAAAAAAATATAGCGGAGGTAGCAAAAGGGGAGGGGCATCATAAGCCAGATATCAGGCTTTATCCCAGCAATGTACATCTGGTAAATCAGACTAGGGTTAGGTTAAAGTAAGGCAAGTAGTGGTTAGGGTAAGTCTCCAGAAAATGAATGTATGTCTATAATGTAATGTCCCAAAAAGTGACCTAAGTAAACGCGTGTGTGTGTGTGTGTGCACAAGAAAGAGAGACAGTGAAAGAGTGAGGTTTGTGAGTAAGCGTGTGTGCTGTGAATGACCATAATTTTGTGCCTCATTCCTAGAACTATAACAATAGACTGTAATATAAATAGGCTATAACTTATGTAAGGGCTGTGAATTGTATTAGAAAGTCCAAACTGTGTTGCTAAAGTTCTCCTTCTCTCCCCAGTCTACGTTCAAGAAATGTGTTTTTTAGTGTCCTCTATTCTCCTTCTTTAAAAGAATCCAAGAACTTAAACATTTGGTACCCAGTCCTTCAAACTGCTTCTGGAAACACTTTTAGATTGTTCAATGTTATAATCTGTTGCTTTTCTTGTTGTACTAGGGGGCATTTTACTCTGAGGTGATTTGTTGATTGGGCAAGACAGTGTGTGTTTTTAAAGTGTGCCTGTGGGGTAGAAGGTAGGATGGTGGCAGGCAGAGAAATAAACAAGTTTCTAAATATTTGATGGTAGGAATTTTCACAACCTTTCAATCACTATATGGCAATGTGTAAATTTCACTGTTAATAAATAAATTAGTAATGTGGCAAAGTTTCATCTGATGTTCGTTTACAGCAGTAGCGTGATGTGTGCAGCCGGATGAAATCTTTGTTGGATCAGCAAATAGTCACAGCTCACTGAGTCTGTGAAATGAGGCCACGGTCGCTCAGAAACTGCTAAATCCAACCAGTCCCGTCCCATTCACGCCGCTCTCGGATTTTAACAAAAAACTGCAAACCGTCACCTCATTACAAACACAAAGAGCCTTTAATCCTCCAGCCTAAACTCCCGGAGGAGCTTCTGTAGGAAGGACTGTATCACTCAGCTGAGGGACATAGCAGACATCAAGCTCTCACTCTCCACATTCATTTGGTCTAAGCTGTTTTTTTTTATGAATGGAATAGCTAAATAAACATTTATTTTACACAGGGGCCTCTCAAGGGCCCAGAGGAGAGCCATATGCCAACCACTGAAATAGGTGGAAATAGCTAAAAGTGTTTTGTTTTTGTCTTTCTTGGGGTTTGGCCTTTAAGCCACCAAAATGAAATTTAAATAGTTTGTTGAGTATTACTTAAAGGAAGTGGCTCCAAAATTGGAAGGAGTCCCAGTAATAAGATAAGGGTTCAATAGAGGGCGGCTTTTTATAATGAAAAAAGCCTAACTGAGTAAATGTACTCAGTTACTTTGCACCCCTTTCCATCCAACATGGAAGTTTTTAGTGTTCTTAGCATGCACAGGTGAGATTGCGCATTCAGCAGTTTCGTCCCCCGGCACGTCACTTCCCAGGGAAGTCCCAAACTATTCCATATGTGCAGCAGGCTGCAGTGGGAGGAGGCATTTTTTAGGATATCTGGGGTCTTTGCCAAGGCGGTAGGGCAGATTTTGAACCGCAGCGGCGCACAGTGACAAAACAGTTTGGTGTTTTCAAGACTAAGGACAGTCGCCAAAACGTTACCACCCAATAAAATGTGACACTGACAAGGAAGCAAAAACACTTGGAGCGACGCGTGAAATCTGATTTGTCCGGACGGTCTGAGCCACTACTCCTGAGAGTTTGATGGATGTTTCGGAGATGGCCTGAACTTTTTTTTTCTTCTTTTCTTTAGAGTTAAGAGTAACCATACAGTTTACGGAGTAGGAGGAGAGCTCGGAGCATGCAGCGCGTAGAAACCAACTCGGGCTGATTCCCAAACTGGACTCCCTGTTTTTGTCTTTCCTCTCAGCCCCGGGTCGGGCGAGGAGATGAGTGCTCAGGATGGGACTGTGCCTCGGTACCGAAGTCACAGAGGAGAAGAAGGCGAGGATACACAGTGCCAAGATAGACAGAGACCTGTACGAGTACGCCAAGCGGGAGATGAATGTGGTTAAAATTCTCCTACTAGGTGAGACTGATGACTGACCATCCTGATAAGAAATCACCTTACTCACCTGATATAGATATCTGTGCCCATGTAGCCTAAACAAACAGCAGCCTATAACAAAGTGCTAATAACCTACGAATGTAGCCTACCTGAAACTGATTGACACAACAAAACAATGCATTTTGCTTTGTAAAGCCACGTCCCAGGCTGGAAGAGTTTACCATCAACGTTCACAAAGAGTCCCTGTTTAATTTAAAGCGTTGCCGATTCAATGATAAAACCTGACCATAAGAATAGATAGCTAGATATAATACAGTTTGTTAGGATTTTACCTCTACTACTCAACATTTCAGACTCAGTTTAACCACGTTTAACAACCTCCTACAGGTGCAGCAGAGAGTGGTAAAAGCACTTTGGTCAAACAGATGAAGATCATCCACAGTAATGGATTCACCAAGCAAGAGCTCACCAGCTTCAAGGTTGGAAACACACACAAACACACACACACACACA
>NC_045734.1:22445981-22453089 GCF_008692095.1 Etheostoma spectabile | reverse complement strand
CACACACACACACACACACACACACATAGACCCTCCTAATGTTCACCCTGCCTAATGTTTTTATCAGATAATAGCCTATTAGCATACAGAGGGCTTGGTGTAAAGTTTCCAGTAAAGGAGAGTTGGATGACAATCACATTTGTCTTGCATCTTTGAAAGGGAAGTAGTACAAAACAGATAAATATGAATCACTTTGTTTCGGTTATCTCAGTTTAGTAACTTCCAAGTAAGTGCCTGACTCTAACATGAGTAGTCAGGCGGCCAGTTGATGCTGCAGCCATGGCAATGCATTATAAGGAGTGAAAATAAAGTTGAAGATGGGGAGGCAGTGATGGAGTTGAGATTGAAAACAAGGCGATACTTAGTTCCTATGGGGACTGAGATTTCTCATGAAACAGAGGGTCAGATCCAAGTTGGTATGCAGTGGTTTGGCTCGCATCTGCTCTTCCTTCTGTGTATGTGTGTGTGTGGAACTGGAAGCCAAATTCCTATGTTGTACTAGGGGTTGCGATGTGGTGGGGAGAATGGAAATGGTTCAGCACACACACACCATTAGCTTGTTTTTATTGAAGGCTTATCTTCTTCCACATCCCCCTCCTTTAACCTCTTACCACATTTTGCTCTCCTATTTTCCCCTCCCTTCCCCACTACTGTTCTGTGTCTTTTACTTTTTTTCTCTCCCTGCCTCCTCCTTTCTGTCATGTATACATGATGAGTATGTGATGACAGAAAAAGCCTTTCTCTCTGTCTACATTGTGCTTCAGATATCTGATCTAAAATAACACCCCTGTTACTGTATGAAATAAACTCATAGATGATCATGATGCAGTTTGAAACAACCTAAACACAATTCACACTCTTGTTTGCGATTAGTGAAATAGAGTATAAAACTGAAATCAAGCTCCAAAGTGAAGCTACAAGAGTTCATCTGATGACTGAATGTCTTTACCGTGTGTGTGTGTGTGTGTGTGTGTGTGTGTGTGTGTTTGTGTGTGTGTGTGTGTGTGTGTGCGCTTATATGAAGGTCCCAGTTGTTTGCACAGGCAGCTGGGATGTTTGAATGCATTCCTTGATATTAAAGACGCCTCCAGCTCCCTCTTCTCTGCACTCCTTCTCTCCTTCTGCTGCCTCTCATGTCTCATAACAGTCACCTTGTCTGCAGTTCACACTTATCAACACAAGCATCATGCTTTCTTTTAATGGACTGTGCCGGAGAACAAAAGATAACCCCTAAGCTGGCCCTGTTCTTCTCACAGCCAAAGGAGGGCTTGATATTAAACCTCAACACTTTTCTTGGTAGAGAAAGAAATGTGTTGTTGGCATTAAATGTCCGGTCTATTTCATAATCACATTAGCTATTTTACTTAGGCAAAGTTCTTGTACAACTGCTTGTCTTCAGATAACATTTAACATTTTAAAATGTGGCTTATTTTGTTGCGTTAAATAGAAGGGTTCCATTGAAAAACATGTTATTGCAAAATTGTTTTGGTATTGCTACCAAAATGGTACTGCTACTAATGGTCTACAGCCATGCAAGTGGCTCTGTGAGGCTGTACTAAAGGAGCTAAATGCTAATGTTAATGTGCTAACATGCTTACAGTAACAATACTAGCAGGTATGATGTTTTTCTATGTTCTCCATCTTAGTTCAGCCAGTTAGCATGTTAACATTTGCTAATTAGCACTAACCGCAAAGTATGTGATATGTCATATCGCAATACGCCAATGCAATGTTAACAAAATAATTGTATAATTGTAATTATCTGCTGCGGGATTTGGATCCGCTCCATAATTGTATGGGTTCTTCCACCGAGTTTCATTCAAATTGGGCCAGTAGTTTTTCCCATAATCCTGCTGACATACAATAAACAAACCAATGAACAAACCAACAAACAAACGGACAAACTGAACTGAAAACATAGAAAAATCTAAGTGTGATAGATTTCAGAACTTTCTTATGTTGCATTTACTATATAATCAGTACGCAAATATATGTTTTACATGTGCAAGCATGCACACATGCACCAAAGCGTGTTTGATGACAGTTGTCCAATCTCTTTTGTTGCCCATGCTGTCAGTTGGGTTTTCCTTTGTTCTCAGTTGACGCCCTTATTCTGAAATAATGACACTAAGCCTCAAACTTGCCCTGCCCTTCCCTGACCATCCCAACCTCCCACAACAAACACAGAAACACCCTGCCCTGCACACACGCTCACATATATATGAGCTCATTGTTCGTTATCAGGCCTGTGTGCATGTTGTTCCACACGTGCGTCTGAGTTTCCACCAGTGCAGTAGTAAACATCTGGACTGAACTGAACAGGTTATCCCTGTTCCATGCTATCCATTCTCTCATATTTCCCCTGAAGGCATAGCAAGAAAACCCTATCTCTTCATTTCCCTGTCTGGCCTTTTTGTGGTGGGCTTATATCGCATCGGGACCATGACAGGGCAAAGTGTTTGAGAGAAAAAGGGGAGATAAGGTTGAAAGGGGGCTCCTCTTTGTCTCATCCCTCATTTATTTGCAGCCGGAGGCCATGGTGAAGGGAGATTTTCCCTTCATTCTCTCTCAATCACACAACTCTATGTCAACAAAGTGAGGCTTTGTGTGTGTGTGTGTGTGTGTGCGCATATGTTGGTGTGGTAATGGATAACATTTTTGTACAGAAGTTGTATTTTTCAACTTGGAATCTTGTTGTTGATTCAGGTGTTTTATATGAAGAATGCGATGAATCCGGGAGTTTTCTCACCTGGAACGGCAGGGTCTTGTTTGTGAAATCAATAAAGCTTCAAACTAGGGCTGGGCAATATATTGATGTTGTATCGATATCGCAATATGAGACTAGATATTGTCTTAGATTTTGGATAGATTGTAATATCAGAGTATGGTAAGTGTTGTCTTTATCTGGTGTGACAGGCTGCATTACAGTAAGGTGATGTAATTTTCTGAAATGATTAAACTGCTCTATTTGTTTTATTATTTACATTTAACAACTAAGTCATTTATCATTTCTGGCGAATATTTCTCAAAAATCTTATTGTGTAAAAATAACATTTTGTTAAAGCACCAATAGTCAACCATACAATATAGTCGCAATATCGACATCAAGGTATTTGGTCAAGAATATCGTGAGATTTGATTTTCTCCCAGCCCTACTTCAAACCTACAAACACACACACACACACACACATTCTTTGTGCATTGTTAGCAGAACAGTCTGTGGTTAATGATTAAACATCAGGCCAGTTCAGCTGCATTCTTTGTGTGTATTTGTAGCAATTGCTCCGACACAAGACAACTGCTATTGCGTACGGGGAGTCGATCCAAACACCAAGCTGGACAGGAACAATAGTTCAGTGTATCTTAATGGATTTGGAGATTACGCGGTTGTTCGTTTAATCATATATTTGTTTTTCTTTGTTGTGCCAAAAACTTGGCCATCCCGTGGGTTGAATACAAGACACCACTATTTTACATACATTTTTCGGTCTTATATATTCAAAGCATGTCGAAAAGGAAAAAAGGAAAGAAGCGCAAACATCAAAACAAAACAAAACCTGTATACCATATGAGCTGTTCACATAAACTTGTTACGTCTTCACTGACACACTTAACAAGCTCAGTTGGCAGAGCAGGCTCACACATAGGGAGGTTTACTCCTCCCCTTTGCTGAACATCATTCCCCCCTTTCTCTCGCCTTTCATTTCTTCATCTGTCTTCATCTGTCCTGTGGAAATAAAGGCCTAAAATGCCTGAAATAAATAATCTTTTAAACTGTGGTGATGGTGGTGGTGGTGGAAGTATTAATAACGAGCAGGAAACAAAGGTTAGAAAGGTGGGAGAGATTTCTTTCTGTTGGACTTACTTGTAACCTGATGTACACACACACACACACACACACACACACACACACACACACACACACACACACACACACTGGTGGAAACACAGGGTTGGTGTCTTTTTACCCTATACCTTTCTAGAGAGGTGACTTATAGCTCATGGTGGATTCAGATTACCATACAACAACACACCTGTGGCCCCATAGTGTTGTCTGTGTGTGTGTGTGTGTCTTTGGGGGGGGGCGCACAGTGTTTGCTCATTAGGGGTAATAGAAAACAGAAAGTGTGTTTAGTTGCGGCCAGTACAAACTGATTGGTCTGTTTCCTGCACATGTTTGTCACAAATGACTAGTTCATGCTACAGGACTTAGAGAAACCACTATGAAGACTTGTTCTACACAAACACACAAAAAGTATCTGGTGTATCTGATTTTGTGCCTCCCACCTTTACTGTCAGCACAAAACTAAAGTAAGCCTTGAGTCAGAGAGGGAGGAAATTGGAAACAATTGATATGGAGGACAAAGGTGGAGGGAGGGAAGGTTAGAAGAATGAACCAACTGAAGGGAGAGACGAGGTTAAAACTGGACACGAGAGGGGCTAAATTCCATAAATATTGCTTAAGTCCCGGGGATGGACAGATTATCAACAACACTTGTATATAGTAGAAACAATTTAATATATCCAATAAATGGTGCCTTTTGTGGTGCTTACAAAGCTCCAATTTTGCTGAATTTGTAAAAACAAATACTCAAGGGCAAATTTAGTTGTTGTGTGGGCCTACTATATATTCTTTAACACTTGGTGTGCATTACATTTTGGCTTTAAAGGTGTCCTGTAGATTTTTCTTGTAAACAAAGAGATTGTTTTTACATTCAGCGTTTTCACCCAAATGAAACGTGTGCATCCTTGAGATCTTATGTGTTGAGCGTATTTTTAATTATTTATTTTAAGCTGATCTGTCGTTTGCAGAATATGAATTGTGCCTGGGCATCCTCATGAATGATACAAACAAAACAGGGACCCACTCATAAATGTTTTTAAAATCTCCACAGGGTAATTTTCAGATAACTTTTTTTGGGCTTGAATTTGTTGGTAGTTAAGTACGCCCTTTTAAAGCAGACTCAAGTGGCAGTCACCGCAGATTACTCTTTACTGTTTGAACCCCCTCAAGATGGATACTAAGATTCCGGGTCTTTGGAGGCACACAACGTCAAAAGTGTTTGGTTTGGTCACATTAAGTTTGTATAGATGGAAGAACAACATCCCCACTAAGGGTATTTTTAGACCTTTATTTCCATAGGACAGATGAAGACATTAAAGGGGAGAAAGAGGGGGGAATGACATGCAGCAAAGGGCTGCAAGTCGGAGTCAAACCCGCAGCCGCTGCATCAAGCTTTGATTAATCCACAATGACATTACCCATTTAGTGAAAGTCTCAATAAAAGTTCTAATGCCCCCTTAAAAGTACATTTGTAATGTAATGTTTCATGAGGCACAATTGAACGTGTGTTTTTACATTAATCTGTAAAGCCTCCACACAGGTGCTTTTACTTATGCTTCCTTATTAGATCTTGTCTTAGTACAAGTTTATCATCCTTTACTCTCAGGTTAGTTTTACTGTAGTTATTAGGGTGGGACACATTTACGCCACAGATGTGCCATTATGTATCTCTTATATTTCCACCGATCTTCAACCTGAGCAGAGGTCTATCAGAAGGGGTAGTTATTTAGTCCTGATGAGTGTGACAAAGTTTGTACTAATGACATTATTATTATCATTATTGTTATAACAAAAGGAGAGACCACTTCATAAACACTCCTGGTTGCCAGAGTTTTTTCAGGTGAGGAGTTGAGGAGTTTGTTGGGGGCACAGATGAACTTCTTAAACCTTTAGACTGCCATTACCCCTATATCACCAACTGCCTTATTTTTAGGGATGTTTATGGCCATAAAAGATAGAAACTGCACCATAAAAATCCAGCATTTATTGTTTGTAAGACTAGTAAGAATGAGATATTATGATGTAACAAATTGTTAATATGAAGTTGCGTGCTGTCAGCCAAGGTTCTCCAGAAAGAGACTAATTTGTCCCTAATGCTGAGGTGTCAGCCGCCCTCAGCCTGGCTCTCCTCGTAAGATGAATCTTTGGCACCTCAGTGTTATCTCATCTCACACATTTCACTTGGAGAAAAGACACACACACACACACACACACACACACACACACACACACACACACACACACACACACACAGAAGAGTGACCAGACCGTGATAGAATCGGGATGGAATGTGAAGCTTATCTTTAGCTGGCAGGAGAATGACAGAGAGTGTAACACACACACACACACACACACACACACACTTCCCAACAAGTCACTCTGCTCAGTCACTGAAGTCTCAAGGTTTCCAAGCACTAAAACAGAGTTATGAGTTATAATAAACCAAACTTTCACTCTCCTATGCTCTCAATAGGACTTGCTGATCCATAGGGTGTGATAGACCCACACACAAACACACGCACACAGACACACACACAATGCCTCACATAGTATTTATGTATATGTACAATTTGAGGTGCAGCCAAAAAGGAGTGCACAAGTACTTAGAACGCTGTGTCGGTGATTCAAGGCCAGCCATCTTAAATTTGATTATTAAAAACAGTTTGAGAGTCAACAGTGGAATCACCAGTTTCATATATGGCCGTTCCTCGTTTTTGTTTTAATCATCTAAAAGCTTAAGCTACAAAGGGTCATGTTTGGTGCTGGGAGGCTGGTTATGTTAGCGTTGGACAGAGCCAGGCTAGCTGTTTCCCCCTTTTCAGTCCAGAATTTTTTATTTTTCCTGTTGCCATGGCTATTCATCAACTTAACCTATGAACTTAATCTTTGGTAGCCGGCAGTGCTGGATAACCTCCTGACCTCCATGAAGTTTGTCCTCCATGGCATGGGTGTCCTCCGGATCAACCTGGCTAACAACAGGAACAAGGTAGGCTGTCTGTATGTCTCTGTGTCAACATGTCTCTCTTTCCGTCTGTCATTTTGTACCTTTTTCATTTTCTGTGTTTTTTCTTTTTTATTGGACTTTTTCTCAAAACCTGTCTGTCTCTTTGTTATTTTTTTATTTATAATCATGCACTTCAGTTCAAATTCAGCTTTATGCTGCTGGTTTTCCTGCACTGCACCCAGATCTGCACTAGAGAGCAGCATCTCAGCACTGCACCACAGCTGGTGCTTGCAGCCACACACACACACACACACACACAC
>NC_045734.1:22433204-22445971 GCF_008692095.1 Etheostoma spectabile | reverse complement strand
ACACACACACACACACACACACGTTTGCATGAGAGTGAGCAGAAAGTTTGACTTGGTGGGTGGTTTGATTGCAATGTTCAATTTGATTTGAACTTAACTGTCAAAGTGATCAGAGCTCATAATCTATCCTCCCACTCAGCACGTCTTGCCAGGGGACGATGACCAAAGTATTTCCCCTATTAAATGTTGCCAGGGCATGTGTGTGTTATCACTTGTTTGTGTGCATATCCGTTAATTTGTGCGTCTGTATTGATTAAGAATTCTAGAGAGCAGAGACAGACTAAACTTTTTTGTCATTGAGACTTACATCCTTTTTTCCATTTGGCCTCCACTCCACCCTGTCCAGCAGTCCATCCATCCATGTATCTGTCTCCGTCTCTTCTTGCAGGTCCACGCCCATACTGTCCTGTCGTGCGGGCGGTGTTTTGACGAAGAACAGGTGCTGTTTCCTTTCCTTAGCCACGCCCTGTCCTGTCTGTTGGCCGACCAGGGGGTGAGGGCGGCGGCAGCCCGGGGATACGAGTACGAGCTCAATGACTCAGCGCTGTAGTGAGTACTCTGCCAGCACACAGTCATGCTGTGATGAGGAGATGCAGGGGACCAATTAACTAAACTTAGCGGCCGATGCTCAGCCGTGTGCTTGCTGTCACTAAAAATCAGTCTCTGGAATGCAAAGACAAGAAGAAGGGAGACAACCCCAAGAAAAGTGCAATTCCATGTACCTCCAAGGCTATTATACACATCTATATAACATGTTTAAAATACATACAGTTTTTTTGTGCGTGCAAAGCAATGTGACACAAAGAAATGCTCACATAGACGGATAAATAATATGATTACAGAGAATGTTAAAGAAGGTGAATATTTAAGAAAAATACAAATGCGTGGAGAGACAATGTAGAAAAGAAGTGAGGATAAAGATGAAAATAAGAGTGTAGAGGCAGGGGATGGCGTGTGTGATGCACAAGTAAGACAGGGCTGGAACCCACCAGGAGGCCGTCTGTTCTCATCTACCCCAGCGAGAGGCCTCGGTTCTGGGGTTATCTACACCGACAGGCTCCCTTGTTCCCACTGAGAGCCACCGCACATCACCATCACCCTCCGTGCTTTCCTCAGACACACACACACACACACACACACACACACACACACACACACACACACACACACACAGGTTAATAGTTATGTACTTGTGAGGACCCGTATTGACATAATGTTTTTTTCCAAACCCTTGGCCTAGCTTAAAGGAAATTTCAGTCTTGTACAACTTTTCTTGTAGGAAGGCCATAATAATAAGACTGTATTGTACAAACCCTTACATTGTTTAAACATTTATCTAAGTTTGTAAAATAATGGTAAATTTGTCTTCACTTACTTGTGTAGTTGTAAGTACCCAGATTTCCTGTGCAATGAGAGATTATTACACACATTTTCAGGTTCACCTTGTTTATGTAGCGCTTGTGTACTCTCCTTCTTGTGCTGTGTTGTATTTACTGTCGCTCTTTGTTGGCTATCACAGACGTTGATTCTGGTAAATAGCAGAACAGTGTTTCACAATCACATCCGTCACTATAAAGAGCTCCAGTTAGCATGAAACAGGCTACTGCAGGCTGGTCTTCAGTACAACACATGATATTAAAAAAATTCCAGTATAAAATCATAAAAGTAGGAAACCGTACCTGGTAAATAGCAGAACAGTGTTTCACAATCACATCCGTCATTATAAAGAGCTCCAGTTAGCTAAAATGAAAACAGAAATTATTTAGTTAACTGTTGCCATGGTTGTATCATAAAAGTTAGGCTAACCGGACTAGCAAGCTAGCACAACGTGGTGAGCGATTTTTTATTTAAGCTAAAACAAAAGAAATCAAACAGAATGGGTCTCTTATATAAAATGTGAGACCTCCCATTTGGATATACTGCATGCATACTAACATATTATCACAATTAACACATTTACCTAACTATAACAGTGGAGCTCAATAAATGTGACTTACCATAAAACAACCTAACTCTAACCTAAAACTAGATTTCTTGGAGATGACTAAAACAATTTTGAGCACTAGATTCACATATCAAACAGTGCTTCTTGATACCTCCAGCAGCTATGTAGATGATCATTCATTTGGAGTCGTCTCTCTGGCCACCTGTCATATATACACTTGCGTTTTAGCTCTGTTTTTGGTCTCCACCAACGCCTGAGGGAAATATCTAAAAAAAAAAAAACTTCCCCTGTCCCTAAAACGCAGAATGGTCCTCACAAAGACAGAAGTACAAAACACTTACACTGTGCCGCAACCGGTAGGCAGTGTGTTTTTTACTTTGAGCAGCAGGATGTGTGTTGCTGTCCAAGAAACTGATTCAGGATGACTAGTTGAGAATGTCACAGTCAGTTCAGGTGTAGGTGGAGACGTCACTGTGTGTGTGTGTGTGTGTGTGTTCGCACCTCATGGAGTGCACACACATGATACAGTTGATTACACTAGCTGTGTTAATAGCTAAGCTGTGTTTGAAAGCTTAGCCTCAGTGTGTTATTATGGTAAATCATGTGAATTTTAATCATGATGAGCCGCTGCAGCCCCTGGGGCTTCTTATCACCGCACACTATACCCGCCACCTGGCAGCTGGTGGCCCCGACACACACACACACACACACACACACACACACACACACACGCACACATACTGTATGAGTCTACACGCCCGCAACTGATACCACATTTTATTCTCTTTTGATCTCAGGTTTGTCTGCAGGTTATAACATTTCCCCCTCTCTCTTTTCCCCTACCTGATTTCTCTTTTTTTTCACTTTTCTTTATTTGCCTCCTCATCCTCGTTTGGTAGTTTTTTTGAGAACCTGACCCGCATCACGTCTCCAGATTACGTTCCCACAGAGACAGACGTTCTGCGAGTACGACTGAGGACGACCGGTGTGATAGAGACCCAGTTCAAAGTCAACCATCTCATTTTCAGGTAAATGCCTTTCACTCTTTATTAAGTTAAACACTGCAGACTGAGGGTGATTATAACCATCTACTCAGTCAGAGCTGCAGGTCTGCACTTGACTTCTCCAGAGATGGCTGTCGTACCAACTCACTTCACTTATTTAGCTGTGACACTCTTATCTGTCTACAACCATGTGATAGGCCTGAGATGTGAGATGGGTGGTTTCATTCGATACGTCAATAGCACACCTATCATTTGGCTTTACACTCACTCTACTGACCGCGTACACACACATTCAAAAGCATCAGTGACTTGGTCTTATCAGTGAAGAAGCAGAGGGCAGGTATCTGAGCCTGTGAGGCCGATGTCAGATGACCAAATTCATCTCTGATCAATGAGCCGTTGTCACATAATACTAACTTCTTTATCATCCTCCAATGGCTAAACTCATTTCCTGAAGCGGCTGATGGTCATGACAGGGCGATATTAATGATATTAATGAACTTGATTAATGAGCAGCCTGACTGATGCAGACCAGCGTCAAAGAAAAATCTGCTGATGTTGTACTAGGCTTATTTTTTGTAATTTTTTAAACAATGGTTGTTATTGTTTGTAAAGAATGGAAGAGCTGAGAAAGGGACTTCCAATTTGGCGATGTAGGGGTGAGCCGCAGAGCAGGTGGGCTCCCGATTAACTCTCTTAATTACTCAAATAACTGATGACTTTCCACCAAGATTTTATTTATTTTAGTGTAGCAGTTCCTGGTCTTTTGAAGGGCCAAAATGAGTAAGCAGCAGAGACAAGCGAGCGCACAATCTAATGTTAGCTTACCTTTACCTGAAGGTAGCGAAGACGGCCAAGACCCCACTATGTTTGTATCCAGGCTGCTGAAAGATGCCATGGGAGCGCATGTGTTTGCAAATCCTCCAGAACTTGACTGAGCGCACTGTGCACTAGGCCCAAAGCCTGCAGAGGAATGACCTCCAAGACCTGCATGAATTCCCATCATTTGATTTTTGGGGGTGACTTTAACTGTGTTATGGATCCAACATTAAATCGTTCAAGCTTCAAATCAGTATCTCCATCCAAAATGGCTCGCGCTCTGTCTACATTTATGAACGGAGCAGGCTGCATAGATCTTTGGCGTTTTCTTTTTTCCTCACAGTAAAAAATTCTCAATTCTTTTGCAAGTAGGCTACACCACTCTTTTTTCGTGGACAAAACTCTGCTGCCCTCGGTTAAGAAAACTGAATATTCAGCTATTGTGGAATCAGACCATTCTCCAGTATCACTTAACTTATGTTTCTCGTCTAACCGCACAGAAAAACCCAACTGGAGATTGGATTTAACTCTATTAAAAAGATACTGTATCTGTGGATTAATATCCATAGATTTTTAAACGAGAATAAGTCAGATTTACGGAGTTTTTCCATTAATGGTACCTACTCAACTCGCCCGGAGTGCCCTGTCCTCCTTTTTCCATTGCATACATTTAAAGTATTTTATTCTAATTTATACAGATCTGAATTATTGAATCCAAATTAAATATAGATCTGAATTCCCAGAGGATGACTCAAATATGCGTGAATGTCAATGTAAAAATTTTGGCCAAACTTCTCGCCACTTGATTAGACACTGTTATGACAGACATATTTTCTATGGATCAAACTGGCTCTATTAAAGGTTGTCATTCTTTTACCAATACATGCAGGCCCCTTGGCCATCATTCACTCCTCGGCATCCTCTGAGACTCCCGAGGTGGGGATTTCCTTGGATGTGGAGAAGACGTTTGACCGAGTTGAGTGGCTATATTTGTTTGCAGTATTGGAAAAAATTTGATTTGGAGCAAAACTTGTATCATGGATTTGCTTGTTATATGCCTCACCTAAAGCTTTGGAAATGACTAATAAACTATGTTCCAAGCTCTGTTCTCTGTCAAGAGCTACGCTGCAGGGTTGTCCTCTTAGGAAAGGACTTATGTCTCAGATCCGTCAACAGTCTGATATCCTTGTTTTCATGGGGCAACAAGCACCCCAGGGTTTGTAAGGTGCTCCTTCAAAGGCCTAGGGCGAATAGGGGGACTAGCCCTGCCCCTTATGTATTATTATTACTGGGCGGAAAACCTACGAAAAATTGTTTATTGGATACAGGTCCCAAATGCTGATTGGTGCCAATAGGAAGCCGACACCTGTACATCATCATCACGTCCGGCACTAGTTGTTGCCAAACTAGCATTTGACAGAGATATCCAGCCTAATGCTGAAATGGCTATTTTTGGTTTTCCAGGTGAAGCTATACAAATGACAAGTAGACTAAAAGATGTTTGCTTTTGTAACTCGTCTTGTGTGGAAATGGGAACATTCACCCAAAGCCTCAACTTGGATGAACCACCTAATGCTATTTCTGAAGTTGAAATATTCCAGTAGAGGGTCAATTCACAAATTCCATAAGAGATGGGATGCTTTGGTGGTTTTTTTTGGAATGTGCATCCACAGACATCCTTTATCCTGTATAACTATTATTTGCGTAGGCAGTATGTGGGGGGTGGGGGAAGCAAAAACACAAAATGTTTGTTGCCAAATGTCTGTAAGCAATTGCTTTTCTTTTTTGCAGATAAAAAGATTAATTCAAAAAATGAAGAGCTGAAGAAGTTTTTATATTGTTCCAAGTTGAAGGACATACTGTGCAAAATGTACATGAAATTACAGCCTAAAGTTAACAAAATTACATCTAAATCAGGCAATGATAAACAAGACAGGGTCTGTCCCAGCATTCACTGCCAACTTTAGTACTTGGTTTCCATTACCTGCCGGTCAGTGGATATTAGAATAAAAAACATTTTAATTTTTGTTTTATTTTACACATCCCTTGTTAGTGGCAGAGTTTGACATATGTGTTTGGAAATATGAGATGTATTTTAAAATATGTTCTGGTGTCAGTTAATTGAAATTAAAAAGCTTTCATAAAGATATTGAAAGCTGTAAAATTACTAACTGAATTACAAATAGATTTCGGGAAATTGGGTACACCAAAAAATGAACTTAAAAGAAGTATCTGTAGTTTTACATAGTGAACTAATCCTGTTAATTACATCCGTGACAGAATTTAAAGTATTTCTTGGAGCTGGACAGTACTCACAGTGAGCTAAAATGCTAAATTCAGCAGCTAGCATTCTCACAATGATTGATAGGTATAATGTTTACATCTTAGTTTAACGTGTTAGCATGCTAACATTTGCTAATTAGCACTGAACACTAATTACAGCTGAGGCTGTTAGGATTGCTGTTAGTTCTGTAGATATTTAGTCTTAAACCTGGACTGTACTGGACAAATTGACACCGGACATTTGTGGTCTGTAGAAGTGGAAATCAAGAGGCTGGTATAAAGAGCGTTGGGGCATTGCGGCTGCATTAAGGACTGTAGGTGATTTTCCACAGTTTGGTTTTATTGGAAGAGTAATGAGCCATGGAGGGTTAACAAGAAAATATTCACCACTAGACACATTTCATTGTGTGTGTGTGTGTGTGTGTGTGTGTGTGTGTGTGTGTGTATCAATTAAAGAAATTAGATTACTTTTTTCTTCTTTCTTAGTAATGACTACCTAAGGAGCCACTCCTCTTTCATTGGACAACAATAGCAACTTGCCCTTCTTCAGAGCTTCAGATTAAATCATATATGGCATTTCAATAATAAAACACATTACCTTAGCTTTTCATAAGAGCTCTGTTTAGCATATAAACCTTGTGGAGCGAGTCAGTTTGTCAGCAGAAGACTTCAGTCTGGGACATTTTTGTCACATCTAAATGGTTCTTGTACGTCTCTAGATGCTGCTGACTTTTGAGGGGGTTTTTTTTGCATTTAATGGCATAAACACATTTAAATGGATTTGACAACCAAGTGCTTTGATGATAACGGTACCCGTTATCCTGTGCAGGTAAACTTTGCTATTTCCTCGCAGTCTTACTGTTTGCATCACCGTTGACTAACTTACAAGCTTGTTGTTTTTGCTTTTTTTTTTTCATTTGTTTGGGTTTGTTTTCTTGTGAAACATTGTGATGGTGACGATGTCTGAGCTGAAAGGGGAGAGCAGAGTCCCAGGTGGTGCTGCGGGATGGAGCACAGCCTCCCTGCCCTCACACATCCTCTTCTCTTATCTTCCTGAATTGTTAAGGAGATAAATAATTGGGTTAAGTTAATTGACTTGTGTGTGTGTGTGTGTGTGTGTGTGTGTGTGTGTGTGTGTGTGTGTGTGTGTGTGTGTGTGTGTGTGTGTGTGTGTGTGTGTGTGTGTGTGTGTGTGTGTGTGTGTGTGTGTGCGCGCGCGCGCGCGTGCGTGCGTGCGTGCGCGAGAGAGAGTTCAAGCCCTTTGGGGTTGATGAAGAGCTTAGCATAAGTCAACATAATTATTTTAAACTTGGCAACAAAGAAGATATTAAGGGGATTTGGAGAGGTATATGGTTTCTGTTTGTTAGAAAGAGCGAGCATGAGGTTTCTATTCAGACATAGACATGTATGTAGTTTTACGAACTAATAAATTATTTCCTTAATTATACATAGAGACACTGGGTTTTCGGAATTCATTCAGCAGAGGTTTAGGAATACAGCATATAAATAATGAATAAAGAATTCAGAGCTGTAATGGAAATGGAGATTTCTGCTCCAGCTTGGTCTCATTTTGTAAATACTAAGGCTGCACGTAGCTAACAAACAAAGTGTGAAACTGCCACACTCCATTCAATGGCTATCTACCTCTTGTTGGTTTACACTTAAGGTTTCTGAGTCAACATCTGCACCCTGCATTCCTTTTACAATCTTTAATAATTGTTTTATGTCTAACTTTACTGTTTGAAACTATTCTCGCTCTACCAGTATTGCTGTAGGATGTGTTTGCTGGGCTGAATCTCCAATTTCAAGTCACAAATTAAAGTATGCTTAAAATGCAAACCTTAGGCTTTGAGGGGTCCATCATGCGTTGCATGTATCCCAGTATATCCCTAGGTGGATTTTAACTGGGATCTTCTTTTTTTTTTCAAATCTTTTTGTCAATGTGCATCAGGTCAACAAATTTTAATTTTTAGCATGTTGTTTTGGGATTTGGGAGAGGGTTGTTCATGTTAACTATTATTTTTGAACTGGAAAAAAATGAATGGATTTAAAAAAATGTGTGTTATTGTTCTGAATGCCTTTTAAAAAAAGGTTTATCTTATGTGTTAAAAAAACAATATTAGTTGAATATATCATAATATTTTCAAACTCTTTAGTATTCGTTACTAGTGGCCTAAGTAATAGTTTGAAATTCTTCAATATATCTGAAAGCATAAAAATCAACTTGGTCTTATATGGTGTTAGATCAGTAGTGTGTCTTATTTGCTTCGTCAGTGAGGAAGCTGCCATGTAGAAGTAACCACAGAAATAAATATTGAAACATTAACAATGTACAAGGCTTTCTTACTGTAAAACATCAAACTTAAATTCCTTCTGTGGAATACATTTATGAATAACAAATGTGACCAATGTTCATGATTTGCATAATTCCCATTAAATACCGTCTACAGGCAAGTATAATAATCTCACACAATACAACATGTACTGTATAATGGGATATTAGTTGTCATCCTATACGTGTATTTTGCAAAATGTCTAACTATCATAGGATAGCTTAGATGTAACACAGGTTACAAGTTGTGCGCTAAATTTTTTTGGAACCTCTAACACGACTCTTCCTCTATCCTGCTCTCTTTTTTACCTTTCTTTATCTCTACTTCTTTTCATCTGTGCTTTATGCATTATGTGTATGTTCACTGCGTGTGACGGTGAAGTAGACAAGCTGTATAATCAATGAATGACTTGGTCTGACTAATTTACAGATGATTCAGGGTGTGAGAGTTTTGTGTATTGGTTCCTTTTCTATAGAATTCATATGATCAAAACTGAAATAAAATAATAATTTTTGGTGGGTAACAGGTGTCGTAACACCTGAGAACATGCGTTTTATTTGCAGTTTTTATTTTTCCGACAGAGAATGACTAATGGTGGTCTCATTATGTTGTTATTCAAACACTTCAACAGTGACTTGAATGACATCAAGCCATCATTTCCAGGGGTGGGTGGTTGAGTGTGTACAGTCTCACAAATTTACACCCAGACACAGCCGAGTTTGCATATAGACACCCTGTTTGACCTTTGACCCCTCAGTGTAATAACGATCTGGGTCTTTTCATGCACCATTAACATCAACTGCTCTGATAATTATAATTACAATTACAACACTGCAGATGAGGGTCAACATTATGGGGCAAGAAGGGCAGGTGTGAGAAAGGATGATGTCAGCTGAAGACAAGGTGTGATGTTAAGAAAAAAGAAAAGTGTTCCTTTACACAGATGAGGTCAAAGTTTGGAACATGTTTGCTGTCGATCTAGCCGTTCAACATTGCCTTCTCAACAAAACTGTTTGGAGGCTTTGCTTTTGGTTTTGGGACATGATGTTTCCGACTCTAATGGTAAAGTCTGGACAAAGGGTAACACTATGTGGTTTTGCCTCTTCCAGGGTGCCTTGATTATACGTGATTCCTTAAAATGTGGGATTCACTGAGTGATGTTATTTTTCTTTACGTTTCTGGTATAATATGGGGTTGTAATGAACGTATAAATTGGATAAGTGCAGCATAAGTCTACAGCATTGCTGTAGACTCTCAAAACTGCCTACTGCTTAATTCTGACATCGGTAGCATGCAGTTTGAAACCGTTGTATTGATTTATTTTGCAGTATGCTAGGCCAGGCTTAGCTGTTTTTTTTGGTTTTGGAAATTGGAAGTAATTAATGGTTGTGACCAACCATTAATTCCACAGCAGATTTTACTTTTGTTTGCATACTGCATATTACACGTTGGCCAAATCAGTACGTTCTGCTAGTATAGTTGGCAGTTTTGATTACAACTACAGTCTTGAGTTTTGTGGAGTCTGAAGTCCTCAATCCAAGTCATTAGAGTCTGAAATAAATGACCTTGTCTGATTTATTAATGTTTTTGCCTAGTTGCTCAGTTTTCAGTTGCAAAATGGCTGTCCTTTCTGGCTCCTTTGAAGGCAGGTTGTTGGAAGCAGAAGTTGACGTAATATGATATGACATGAGAGGATTGTGTGTGTTAGTGTGTGTGTGTGTGTGTGTGTGTGTGTGTGTGTGTGTGTGGAGAGTGTGTGTGTTTCATTATATAGGGTGACGATGCACACATGCTTGTGGGTAGGTTTGTCTAATGTAGCATTGGCTTCACTGACATGTCCTTTCTGTGCCTTCAATTTCCATGGTAAATTTCCAACGGAAATCTTATCTCACCTTTGTGCCTCTGTGTTTCCACACGTTCATTTCCCCTCTCAATAAAGAGCTGCATTAGCCCGAAGGATGCTCAAATGGAAGGTGGGAGATGGAACATCTGGCTTTAAAAATGGGTGAAGTGGGATGAACAGATCTGTGTCTCTTTGATTTTCTGCTCTTCTGCTCTTATTCCTGTTGTGTTTCTCTCTCGCACTTTGGGAGAGCACTGACCTTTACGCTCTTTGTGTTGCTGTGTTGTGATTGTCTTGGGGAAAATGTTGTGATTGTCTTGGTGAAAATTGAAAAAGGAAGGAGCAGGGTACACGCTTCTCTTTTGTGTGTGTGTGTGTGTGTGTGTGTGTGTGTGTGTGTGTGTGTGTGTGTAAAGTAAGTAAAGTAAAAGACATATTTTAGGAATTTCTGACCTTATCCAAAACCAATACAATCTGTTTGATTAGAGTTACCCCTCAGACAGTTGGCTGTACCATCAGTATGGAAGGTCATGAACACAAAACACAGCCTTACACTTTTTTATGGGAAACTGAATCTTGATAAAGGACATGTCAGTCACAATGAGATTTTATATCACAAATTTGCACACACACACACACGCACATAATTTGAATACAGTGTGACCTTCACTGTTTGATGAATGATAAATAAATAAATCATCAGACTTTCTCCCCTTTAGAAGAAAAAAAAAACGCACAGGGATGATGTCTTTTATAATTTTACGTACAAATCCATGTTTAATAATGTAATGTTCTTGCCTCCAAAAAAAGACGGAAAAGAAAATCTCTCTGCTGTTTTGTTATCTGAGTAGCAAAGGGAGGTCAGAAATTGTCATATTGAGAGCATATGGGCAAAATGCCTTCTCTTTGGTGTCAGAGTCACTACTGCGTGCGTGCGTGCGTCCACTTTCTTGAGGGTCCTTGATTTAAGTGTGTCACCCTGATAAATCAATAGCACCTGGGCCCAGAATCACAGTGTGGATATCTTTTATCCCTTTGCACATGCACAGCTTTTGTTGTTACTTGGATTTGATTTTCTTCTCTGCTGCCTGTATGTCTTTTGTCATGTCCCTATTGGCAGGGATTCCAATAATAAGCCTAGTTTTAAAACTGACATTTGGACTCATCATAGCAGAAATAGCACAGGTGTAATTAATGACATTATATATGTGTCCAGTAAGTCATACCAGTGAGCCATCGTGCACAATACAAGGACCTAAATGTGACACACCTAAATAGGATGCAGCAAGCATTATTGTTATTAATTACAGTTTTTTTTGTGACGAGCCAGAACGGGTTAACCTGCGTGTTTTCTATTTCGTTAATTTTTGATCTCCTTTTCTCTGCACTTTGACTTCCCCCCTCGTTAGCTCAATTTCTCACTTGTCCACAGTTCGTCTTTTGTCAAACGTTGTTCTCTCCATCTCCCTGTGCACAGGATGTACGACGTCGGAGGCCAGAGAACTGAGCGGAGGAAGTGGATTGGTTGTTTCGAGGATGTCAGGGCAGTGCTGTTCGTGGTGTCGCTCAGTGGTTACGACATGACCCTGGTGGAAGACCCTTCCGTGGTACGCGTTTTACTCAGTCACTCCCTCACAAATGTTAATACTCTACAGACAAAACACCACTTGTTAGATCTCAGCCAATCAGATTACATTCTGTCCTCATAGACCAAGTTTTAAAAAGGACTTAGTGTCTGCTCCTCTGTAGCTATCTGATGATGTTATTGTCTTCTCTCTGCAGAATCGTCTTCAGGAGAGCCTGAAACTCTTCTCCTGCATCTGCAACAACATTTTCTTCCGCAGCACATCCATGGTGAGAAATTCATCAGTCTCCTCCTCACTTCCTTCACCTCAGGAGGAACGATGCAGTAAAACAAATGTAATCTAAAATACTTTTTAAGACTAAAGACAAAAAAAACAAGGAACAAAGCTTCCTGGTAATTTGCAGAAATGAGGTTTCCTATATCACAATAAGTAATGCTATAACAGATGATTTATTCATCGATCTGTCTACGTGTTAGCTTTGCTAAGTTTCTCCCTAACTAATTTACTGTGTTGGCCCCTCAAACCTAACTCTCATGTTGAAAACCACTGTTTTGCGTGGTCACAAAATAATTTGGCATAAAAAAACAATGTTAAATACTTTTGGAATCCGTCTATTTCATCTTCCAATCAATTCTGGAAAAGAGAGATTAGTAGATTCTAAGTTGAAACTTCTGCTGTGGTTAAATTATCCACCACTCATCCTGAGATGTGGACTGGCTAGCTACAGCTATATTTAAATGTCACAAAACAAAAAAGGGTCCAGCTGAAGAGGGTGGGAACCCTAGTTCAGTTTGACAGTTAGAGGACGCAAAACATGGATGAGTGGAGGACAAACAAGCAAACTCTTTTGTTGCTCCCCATTTGTTCTCTATGACACCATGAGACAAGAATAACACCAATGTGTTTTATTAATGCTGTTTCCACAAACACACATACATACACACACACACACAC
>NC_045734.1:22431582-22433194 GCF_008692095.1 Etheostoma spectabile | reverse complement strand
ACACACACACACACAAACACACATAGAGACACACACACAGACAGGGCCCAGCCCCTGTCCTTTGTCTCTGAGTCCTCTGTCACTCGTAATTTAACAGTGAGTTGTAATTAGGGTGAGCTTTGGCGAGGCGACATTTTCCCCTCTGTGTTTTTCCATTGTCATTTCCAGTAAATGATCACATCAAAGCCAGCGCGTAACAGGCTTGTTCAATTTATTCCACTTAACTCGCATTTAAAGCCCACTAAAAAACACAAGTCACTGAATGTTGAAGCGTGTGTCACCTGCTGTTGATTCTGCAGTGGTTTCTGTAACTTCTCCAGAAGCCCTTCATCTCAAACACTATTTTTTAACACTCTTTAAAAATAACTCCAATCTCTACCCAAACAAAGGCCCACTCTAGTTTTGATATAATTGACATTGTGAGGATGAGTAATTTATGCTTGGTGTTTCGTCACAGACCCAGAAGTTGTTACACCAAAGTTGTTACACCAAAGTACCTATTTAAGTAAAATAAAATGTTTTTTTAACCATTAAGATTTTTATTTAGGGCTTCATCAGAGTTAAATGGGCAATTAAATGTCTGTGTGTGTGTGATGTGTTTATGTGCTGGGTTGTGTGTGGGCCTGCATGTTAACATGGCTAACAGGCTCATTAAACAAAAGTGTTTAATGATACCTTCTTTTACGTGGGAGGGAAATTTCTAACCTCCACCTCAATTAACTCTTCACTGTGGCTGGTCAGTGATAATTACACACCCAGGTGTTGCTCTGTATCCTGTTCATTGAAAATATACTCTATCTCATCCTTTTCTCGTTATCTGTGCGTGCCTGCGTGCGTGCGTGCGTGTGCGTGCGAATGATCAAACGGGCCAGAAAAGACTAAACTTGGTCATAGTTTTAATTGGTTGACTACAAAGACAAAAGGACCTGTGAAATGCGATGGCAGCCGACAAGTTGAGTTTAGAGAAAGACAGAGATTTATAGTAGCTGTTGAGCACCTGCAGTGGAGACTACATAAATGATTGATTGCACACCGATGAGTAGTGGGAGGTCATTGATTAGGCGTCATCACCCCATGCTTGTATCAACACAGCAATGGATTTTCACATTTTGGGTCAATATCTGTAAAGTGACAATAAATGTGTCTGTAAAAACTGATTTATTTGTTTCATTGTTCAGTTAGTTATTGCAGCGCTTCAGAAGGAATCACCAAATCAAATTAACATTTTCATTTTTTCCAATGTCTTCCGGATTCATTTTCCTTTTCCACTGGGATGAGACCTTTGACTTGTGATGAGCATCTCGTGCTCCCATCTTGATGTTTTTGTGTGTGTTTTGTATTACAGATTTTATTCATGAACAAGATAGACCTTTTTCAAGACAAGATTTTACACTCTGGGCGACATCTGCGGCTATACCTGCCACAGTTTAAAGGTAGGACTTGTTAGTTCTGTCATTTATTGCGTCCTGCACATACAAGTGGACATGGATGTAATACATTAAAAATGCAGATGCATGGGGAGAAACAATTGTCAGACATGAACAAAACTTTTTATACACTCACCTATAGGATTATTAGGAACACCATAGTAATACTGTGTTTGACCCCCTTT
>NC_045734.1:22430818-22431572 GCF_008692095.1 Etheostoma spectabile | reverse complement strand
GAACTGCCTTAATTCTACGTGGCAATGATTCAACAAGGTGCTGAAAGCATTCTTTAAAAAATGTTGTCCCATATTGATAGGATAGCATCTTGCAGTTGATGAAGATTTGTGGGATGCAATCCAGGGCATGAAGCTCCCGTTCCACAGATCCCAGATGCTCTATTGGGTTGAGATCTGGTGACTGTGGGGGCCATTTAGTACAGTGAACTCATTGTCATGTTCAAGAAACCAATTTGAAATGATTCAAGCTTTGTGACATGTGCATTATCCTGCTGGAAGTAGCCATCGAGGATGGGTACATGGTGGCCATAAAGGGATGGACATGGTCAGAAACAATGCTCAGGTAGGCCGTGCATTTAACGATGCCCAATTGGTACAAGGGGCCTAAGTGTGCCAAGAAAACATCCCCGACACCATTACACCACCACAGCCTGCACCGTGGTAACAAGGCATGATGGATCCATGTCTCATTCTGTTTACGCCCAAATTCTGACTCTACCATCTGAATGTCAACAGAAATCAAGACTCATCAGACCAGGCAACATTTTTCAGTCTTCAACTGTCCAATTTTAGGCAAGGCAGCTTTATTTGTATAGCACATTTCAGCAACAGGGCAATTCAAAGTGCTTTACATAAAATCAGTTAAACAGATAAAACACAAGTACAAACAGTTAAAAATCATAAGCATTAAAAACTGATAAAACACATGAATAGACAATTTAAAACAAAATAGAAACATAAAACACAAGAATAA
>NC_045734.1:22427908-22430808 GCF_008692095.1 Etheostoma spectabile | reverse complement strand
GCAGCATAAGAAATTTAAAGAAATGAGCAGTAGCCTAATTGTAGCCTCTTTTTCCTATTAGTAGTGGAGATGAGTGGTACCCGGTAGGGTCTTCTTCTGTTGTAGCCCATCCGCCTCAAGGTTGTGCGTGTTGTGGCTTCACAAATGCTTTGCTGCGTATTTCGGTTGTAACGAGTGGTTATTTCAGTCAAAGTTGCTCTTCTATCAGCTTGAATCAGTCGGCCCATTCTCTTCTGACCTCTAGCATCAACAAGGCATTTTCGCCCACAGGACTGCCGCATACTGGATGTTTTTCCCTTTTCACACCATTCTTTGTAAACCCTAGAAATGGTTGTGCGTGAAAATCCCAGTAACTGAGCAGATTGTGAAATACTCAGACCGGCCCGTCTGGCACCAACAACCATGCCACGCTCAAAATTGCTTAAATCACCTTTCTTTCCCATGTTGACATTCAGTTTGGAGTTCAGGAGATTGTCTTGACCAGGACCACACCCCTAAATGCATTGAAGCAACTGCCATGTGATTAGTTGATTAGATAATTGCATTAATGAGAAATTGAACCGTTGTTCCTAATAATCCTTTAGGTGAGTGGATATTAACTTTATTAGGGACACTCGCAAAATTAAATGCAATCAAATACAGCAACAAAGCCATAAATTGTACATTTACAAAGATAATAATGTTCAGTTTTTTCAGTTATCTACATTTAGTTGAATTAACACTTTTCTGAAAATCCAGAACTCATCAGAAAAGGAAATTGTACTAAAACAAATAGCCCTTAAAACAATAAAACATTTCCTGTTCCTGTTGAAATAAAATGTCTGTCATTTAGGTTTTTGCACCAAACAGACATTTCTCCTTATGCATAACGAACACTATGTCCAAGCATCATTAATATTAAACTGGTTTGGAAAAGACACACAGTAATTGTACACAAAGATTTCACCTCACTAATCCAGAGATGTCCATTCACAATTCAAAGATGTGACGGCTTATAAGATCTAAGAAATGCTATTAAGCTAAAATATCTAGCCAGTTATTGAATAAAAACACAAAGACACAAACTGATTTTCATCCGCTCAGCATTTCCCTCCCTATGTCTCAGTGGGCTCGAGAGGAGCTGTGTCCTCTCTGCTCTCATGCAAATGTCAATATAAATGTGAAAATTCTTTGGATTGGAGTCAGCCAGCAGAGCAAGCGTCTATTTCACACTAGTCTCCCATCTCCACAGTGCTGCTGACTAAGGTCTGGCTACACCACAGATACATTCAAGAATAGGAGAAAAAAAATGCTCTGGTTGTTTGCATTTATTTTAACAAATCACGTTTGTCTTTGGCAGCGTTAAGCTCCTGACAAAATGGTCTCGAGAAGGAACTTGTTTTGATGAAACATTTGCACCTGGCAAAATGAAAATGTCACATAAAATATTATATGAAGTTAATTGTTCACACAATACAGTTACGTGAGCCATTTAAATTAGCTTAATAAACATGGTTAAACCTAATTTGCTCTTACCAGTGCATCACATATCATTCCCAAAACGTTCCATTTATAGAGTAAATGCCATAGACACATAACAATCATTCCAAGAAAAGGACCAAGCAGGCTGCCTTTTTGCACGATCCAAATGTTTTTCAAAACTTGGCATCTCCGGCCTGTACAGGTAGCTTGGAGGTGGTTCTTGTTGTAAAGTGGCAAATCCTGTCAGACCTATTCTGCTGTTCTGTTGATCCAGGCTGATTTCACACTGACCGCAGATATGATGACTAGTCTAATGCAGTGGCTCCCATCCTTTTTCGTTTGAAAAAGCCTTATTAGAGGAGCTTATGTACAACTTCACCAAAACCAACCCGTCATGTTCCAAATGTGTTGATCTAGATGTGTCTAGATGTTGTATAATACCATTAATATATAGGTCTATATTTTTACAAACTATTCTTTAATACAAGACAATCCTAAAATGAAAGCTGTTTGGATTTATTTTTTCAGTGTTTTTGCTCAGGTTTGCCTTCCTGTTACTATCACTTGGAGTGGCAGGAGCTGGACATCTGAGTCCTTCCCGGTTACATTTAGCTTTTATATTTGTACTTTTCTGCTTGGTTACTAACAGTGGTGGAAAGTAGCAAAATACATTTACATTAAAGTACTGTGTAGTTTGGGCATCTTTTCAGATGTCTGAGTTTTCAGCAGTTCCAACAAAGCGAGAGATTTCTTCTCTAAATGTTTCACATTGTTTCCTTTAAATAACCACAAACTATCCAGTAATTCACAAAAAAACAATGCCTACAGAAAAAGATCTCAGAAAAATCATCTCACGACCCCTTTGATTTATCCTGTGACCCTCGGGAACCACTGGAATAAACTACTGTATCTGAAGTAGATAAGCGCTCCACCTCAACCAGCTACAGCAGTAAAATGTAACTTACACGTCAATGCATTATACAAAATCTAATAATGTGTTAGTCACAAGGGACATTTTACTGCAGAACAAGACGTTTTACTTTAATACTTTAATTTTACTGATAACACTTGCGTACTATACTTAAGTTAATTATTTGAATCTTTCTTCCACCACTGCTTAGTAACTAGTTTTTATGAACTCAAAGTCTCATCACTTGGTGTTCGGGTGTGACAGCCGACTCAGGTTGGTGTGACGCATGTGCTGTTATTGTGACAATAATTCTACTACAGATCAGCCTCACAGGAATTTATAATCCTATTTGTGTTTAATACCCTCCTAAACACAAATATGTAAATCATAATTTCTATTTTTTCTTTTATCTTTAGTACGCCTGGTTGGTATTCCAAGGTCTAATACACATCTTAAAATCACTCTTATTCAAGCTTCTGTGAAAAGGCCAGATGCCAGATGTTTCACTATAAAGCCTGTCCCCTCCACC
>NC_045734.1:22424742-22427898 GCF_008692095.1 Etheostoma spectabile | reverse complement strand
CCCCCCCCCATCTCTCCTCCAGGTGCAGACTGCGATGTAGATTCGTCTGCCCGCTTCATTGCTGCCACCTTCGTCTCGCTCAACGCTACTCCCAGCAAACTCATCTACCACCACTTCACCACTGCGACCGACACCTCCAACATCCAGGTCGTCTTCCAGGTGGTTATGGACACGATAATCAAAGAGAACCTAGAGGCTGTGTCGCTCCTGTAACCCAGTGCCAGCAGAGGTCCGAGACATTACTGTACAGCCTTCAGATGTCTAATTTATAAAGACGTGAAGTTCGTCTGATTCATATCTGATGGTGCAGCCTGACAGTCTTTGCCACTGTTGCATTCCAACCGCTGTTTCTCGATTTTATGTAGCTTAGAAAACTCTTTCAAATGACTTTGAAGAAGAAGGTCCACCTGGCTGATCCTTTCTTTTGAGGTTGTGCCCTTAAACGTTGATTTTTTTAAAACCTTATGTTGGAGAGTAATGGGCATTTATATTTTTGTACTATACTATAAATCAGTTTGAATGGTGAAGTTACTTTTTTGAGGACTTGATATTCACGCTCGTATACATTTATTTGCCCGTGTGTGAGGGGGTGAGGATTTACTGTTTGTCCATTACTTCCTTTGTGCACGGTTCACTCATGCATACCATCGTGTTTTTTGCTCATCCATCACTGTGTCTGAGCACATCCTGTGCGTCACACCCTCCTAATTAGGCGGTGATCACTGTAAAAGCACCCCAGTTTATGTTTACTCGCCCTGAGTTGAAATCACCAACACTCCCGTTGTTTATCTGTCCCTTCACCTGTTCTTCTGACTCTTAACAGTCAGCGATGATGATGATGATGATGCTGGTATTTCATATGGACTGGGAAAAGTGTATGCAAAGTACATCCCTGAAGCCTCCATCTTGAGTTTCATTTTCTTTCTTTTGCCTTTGATGATTATTGCTCCATTATCTGACACACTAACACTTATAAATCCTGATTTGTCAACCAGGATGATGCTTCCTATGTGAGATGTGTGGAATTAACTCGGTTGGGGTCTGACTGTTTATCACACCAGCTCCTGTCTGACTCAGTAATAAACAAGATATGGTAATGACTGATATGCATACTCAAGGTGAAAGAAAAGAGAAAACACCCCCAAGTGCCTTATGATGTAGTGGTTTTGCTGTTGTGTAATTTAAATGCTTCATACGTGTGTGAAATTTGTGTATCTTTCCTTCTCTGGTTTTCCACTTTCAGAATAATTTTGTATTTTACATCTCTACTCTTATAGGCCATGTATTTAATGTTATTGTGTGGTATGTACTGTGTATTGTGAAACGGCAATACAAAATGAATGGCTGACAAGCTTATTTTCATTTTTCCATGCAAATGTATTTGGCTGGGTCACTTATTTTACCCTTTTTGTCCCCCACTAGTTGAATATCAAAGATGCATTTAAGCCACACAACAGGTTACCAGTGTTTGTTCATTTTAATAGATAAAATAAATAAAAGTACTTTCCAGGATATTTAATACATTTTGCCAAGGGAGGACACATGTCAGTACAGTACAACAGTAACAATGGAAAGTAATCTGGAAAGAAAATGGTTTCAACTAACAGCTCTTGCACATCTTATTTTGTTACTTTTATACTCCTGTCTACATAATCAAAGTAAAAACAAAACAACGTTTGAGTTTTTTTATTTTCTTTTTTAAAATAAGAACATTCAGAGTCTGCAGCAGTCCATCGTCGACAGTGATCAGGTTTTTCTCCGCGCCATCACCATTCCCCTCCAAACACACACGCACGCACGCACGCATCCAATCTTTTCCGCTCCCGGGGCTCGGTGGAGGACCGGGACTCACGCAGACAGGCAGTCCAGGGAGTCCAGAGTGAGGAAGACGTCCGCCTTGCACTGGAAGGTGCCTGTCCCGTCCCGCAGCAGCTCGCAGCTCTTCAGGTTTGGAGAGATGTCTTTCACGCAGATGGCCTGCAGGAGGTGAGTATAAGTGATGAGACAATATGAAAGTTAACAAGTGAAAATCCGCAAAATTAACCTTATGCGTATCATCGCTGTAGGGAAGTTTTCTCAAACTAACCTTACAGGCTTGCATTTCACTTACCTCTTAAACTATATAGGACTGTTTCGTTGTGTAGGAATAACAGTAGGCTATTGCCGTGATAAAGCAAATGTGGAACAGTCGCTCATATTAGACATCGCATATTTTCATTCTCCCTGTGTTTGCCTTTATTCGGGTGTAGTCTGTAGGTAAAGATAATTTAACATTTAAAACATTTATTTAATTAATGTTAACAGCAGTTTTGACACCATCTTTTAATAAATGCTGCTGGCTGCGCTTTGACCTGCACACTGGTTTGCGCCTTTACGCACGAGTTGTTAAACTTTCAAGACAATAAATTGATCTCAACATGTTTCGTTCTCGTTGTGAAACAAAGAGTAACAAGTGCTGTCTAATCTCTAAATCTTAATCTAATCTCTAAATTGTTTACGTGATATGTGTCTAATGTTTATAGTGAATTTTTCGGTGCTGAAAGGAAAGCATTTTGTTATGCGAGTGTAAAAGAAGACGAACCCCCTCAAACAAGAAATAAAGTTTGTAGCATCTTAACTGTACTTACCATGTTTTTGAGGATGGAGATCTGCCTGTTAGTCTCTTGAAGCACGCTATTACCTACTGTCTCCCCGCTGTCCATCAGCGTCTCTTCGGACTCGGACCTCCGGACGTAAGGCGACCTCCTGATACCGGACAGCAAACCGGAGGCACGACCCACCGAATAGTAACTGGGCCCGGTCGACTGCTTGTACCAGGCTTCGACTGGATGGCAGGAGATGAGCAGAGACACTCCGACGCACACCACGGCAAATCTGACTGACCTCTCCATGTCTTGAACCGTCTTGGCACTTTTTACGCAAAGGAATACGGCACTTTTCTCGTCTGTTGTTGATCAGAGGCCGACTTTTCGTTTTGATGGGTGTTTGGAAAACTTTCTGCTTCTTATATAGGCTGACTGGTTGACGTTATCGTGACCCAGGGCGTTCGTCAAATCAAAATTGAGGTGGGTGGATAATGATCCGTCTTTATGCGGGAGAAGGGGAAAAAAAAGACCCAATCCGAATTGATCAGGTGTGTGTGTGTGTGTGTGTGTG
>NC_045734.1:22410643-22424732 GCF_008692095.1 Etheostoma spectabile | reverse complement strand
GGTTAAGATGTATAGGGACGTCATCCCTGCTCTGAGCTTGTAAAAGTAGTAATAAATAAGTGATCAAAACTGAAAGATGTCCAAGTTAGTTAATGAGCAAGGACTTTTTATGTCTCGTTCATTTGACAAACTGATTTTTACAATCTCCTGAATGTCTAAAAGCATCAATACATTTCAACAACTTAAAAAAGTCTGACTGGTTCATTTGTAGAATCACTCAATAAATGTTTTACAGGAATTATGGTAGACCTTTCGAAGCATTTGTCCAGGGTATGACAGACAGGGACAGGTTGAATATGAATGGGAGCACCAGCACTAGTTGGTCAGCACAGAGTATGAGAACCATTGATACCAAATGGCCCTGCTGCTTTCTTTGTGTTCACACGCATGATTTCAGACACAAGTAAAAAGTCAGTTGAAAAAAATGGTCAGACCAATGTGTCTGGAAATCACACACAAAGTGCATAATAACTTGGGTCCGTGCTTACCCAGTGCATGCATCAAAAGGTCCGAATCACTGAGCATGGCTTCAGAAGACCACAATATGAGTAAAAATGGACAGATTAGTTAATAAAAAAAAAGCAGATCAATAAACATGAGTGAATAACTGACTAACCCATGTTGTATTCCCAACAGATTTCCACAGGAAAGGATTGAGTATCAGTCTCCTTTCAAAGTGGAGCTCTGAGTAATCGATACACACCCTTTCCCAATTGATTTGCCGACCTCACCGGTCATACGTCATGAACTCCCCCGCCTGTGTATTAGCAGATCAGCAGCAGAACAACAGTGATGGAGACAAAATACAAAGAGGGATGCATCTACATTTGTTCAATTAACTATATATATTAAGTTATGAGGGGTCTGGATGATGAGAAAATGTACCTTAAATGTATAGAGCCAGATAAGAAGGTTCATTGACTTGAATAACCAAATTATCTGGTTACATAAAGAAGAAGAATGATACTTTATCATAAACAATGTTAGGAATTAAGGCAATTCAAGTTGAGTTTATTTTTTTGATTAAAAAGTAGCATTGACATACAAAAATAAAACTACATATGAATGTTATAAGAAGAATGTGTTAATGTGCGTGGACACCGTGTCAATCAAGATGAGTAGAAGTACCAGTAGTGTCCATCAGAGTCCATTGTAGAGTGGTCTGCAGTGTGGCTCTAGTTTGTCCTCCAGGACATAGTCAGGTCCACAAACCCAAGGGTCACCCGTCTCCCACTGCCACTTCTGCAGACTCTGCCTCAGGCTCTCCAGCACGGCGCTGTAGTTTGGGTCTGATACCAGGTTCCTCGTTTCCAGTGGGTCCGTCCTGTGTTGGTGAAGCATTTTTTCAAATTTAAACATCATAAACAGATAGAACAAGATTGGGTTGTCTTATACTGAGGTTCTTGTGTTCCCAATAAAAAAAAACAATTGAAGGAAAAATAAAGCTTTAGTGTTTTAAATCCCAGAATGAAGGTCTGAATGATGTTTCTCTTCACCACAAAGAACATGCTCGTGCTCTTTTTTTTTGGTCCCAGTGAAGCAAAGGAAGCCCTATAGTGTTTCATTAAAATGGTTTATTTGAAAATTTAATATATTGACAATATAAATGAAAAATGGATTGACAATATTAGAATTTGTCAGACCATCAACACAGAAGGGGATGCTTTAGCTGCTTTCCTCTTTTTCCTTCTTTTTAGTAAACATAAACTGTACGTTGCAGGTTTTTTGTTCATTGCAGGAGAAACGTACCCATTTCCTCTTATCGAAATTCATATTGGTTTAGTTTTAGAACATTTTCTATCCATTATTCTGTCAGTTTCTGACCATTTACCTATGCCTAATCACACTGAACAGTGGATGGTGCACCTTATATCATTCAGAAGAACTTGTGTCATCCACCAATCAAGGTCAAATAATGTGATCACTCTGCTTTGGACGTCGATCTCTAAGCTCAAATGGGACTGATATTTATCTTCTGCTTGGCTGAAAACATGATGGAGCAACATGATTTGTAACAGACCTGGAGTCGAACAGCTCCCAGCGCCCTCTGTAGTAATACTGCTCCAGGCTTTTGAACCAGTGTGTGGGCTCACTCAGCTTCGTGCGGTTCAGCAGGTCCTGGAAGGTGGGTGACACATACAGGTCCTGGTCGATGGGGAAGGGCATACGATAGTGTAGGTTGTGGAGAAGGTGGTACGCCCCCTGGTGGACGGAGCGGGTTGGGTAGTACATTGTTACCTGAAATCAAAATGACAGTACAGCAGTCAAGGCCCATTGTTTGACTCTTTCTATTAGTGACAGGGACCATGACATCCCATCTGGAAGACAAGAAAACGCAACAGTGCTCACAGACCTCGTGAAGGGACTGGCTGGCGTAGACGGTGTGCCAGCTGCCGGGCTCAGTGACCAGCGCAGGCAGTAAGGAGCGACCGGTGAGGTGAACCAGGGTGGTGGGGCTGCCGGGGAGGCTGTAGGACGGATAGGGAACAGAGAACCATTCCAGAATGGTGGGAGTGATGTCTGCCAAAAAAAGAGAGAGGGAGAAGAAGAGAAAAGACAGTGAGAAAAAAGGCAAACTACAGTAATATCTGAGTTGATACATTTCAATTTAATGTTAGTATTCATGTAATAATAATTATAGAAAATCTAAAATACTTTACTAATAATTAGTACAGTGTTGCTATTAATTCATACTGTAAACATATTTACATGTCACTGTCCATTGAAAACCACATATCTCCAAGTTTGGAGGTTTTGAATGTTTCAGATGAATAAAATCTGCAGGCATTTATATCACAACTGTTATTTCTATTGTTTAATTGATGGTATTTTCATGATTACATTTAATTATTACCCTCTCAGGAGATCATTTTCAGTTTCTTGTTTTATCTGAAATCTGCTGCTAATGCACAATTGTTTAGGCTCCCTCTGGTGGCTGATGTAGCACATCAGATAAACACATTGACTGCACTGCTTGTTCATTTGTGTAAGCCAGTGGTTCCCGACCTGGGAACACACTGAGGGGTCCCAAGATAAATCTGAGTGGTTACAAGATGACTAGAGAATTTTTTTTACTGACCAAAACCTGTGCGGCCTACAAAACCCTGGAAAAAAAAAATCAGAAAAGTCACTCTTTTTGGTAGAACTGCTCACAACTTCTACACTGCAGTGCCCTGCTACGTCCTGCTATGTCCTGCTGTGCCTTGTAATGCCGCACAGCGTCCTGCTATGCCATGAACTACTACAAAGAACTGCTACAAGCTACTAATTTTTTCTATTTTTGTTATTGCCACTCTTCATTCTAACCCCAACCGGCCCGTCAGACACCGCCTACCAAGAGCCTGGGTCTGACCGAGGTTTCTGCCTAAAAGGAAGTTTTTCCTCGCCACTGTCGCACTGTTGCTTGCTCTGGAGGAGACTACTAGAACTGTTGGGTCCTTGTAAATTCTGGAGTGTGGTCTATCTGTATAGTGTCTTGAGATAAGTCTTGTTATGAATTGATACTATAAATAAAATTGAATTGAACTCATGTCTCGCTAAGGCTAGGGATGGGTGATGTAGAGAAAATCAAATGTCACGATATTCTTGACCAAATACCTCGATGTCAATATTGCGACGATGTATGGTTGACTAAATGTTATTTACGCAGATTTTTGATAAATATTCCCCATAAATGATATAATGACTTAGTGGGTAGAGGTAATTAATACATATATACAACAGCTAGAACAGTCTGGTAAGTTCAGAAAATGACTTTACTGTAATGCAACCTTTAAAACCAGGAAAAGACACCAGTTACCATATTATGAAATATCCAAAATCTAAGACAATATCTAGTCTCATATCGCAATATCGATATAATATTGATATATTGCCCAGCCCTAGCTAAGGCCATAATTTCTTTGTTTTATAAGGTACTCCCAGGTTCCCACAAGTTAAAGTTAAGACTTTTTCAGACAATTTTCATAGCTTTTAGAAAGAAATTTAATACCAACTTCATGAACAAACTGGCAAAAGTTTGTATGATATAATGGAAGGATTTTAGGCAATAAAAAGAATGGTTTACCAAGTACTTGAACTTAATACAATATTTAATTGCAGCACTCAATACATGTATGCATGCATGCTTTGTGACAATTGATGAAACAATGAAGGAGGTATTTGACCTTATGAAAGGACAATACAAATGTTAGACCTTTGTGAATGAAATGTAAGACTTTCTAAAGGAATTAAAGGCTTTTACGGTCTTATTTTTAAATATTATGTTTAAAACATTTGAAAGACTTTTAAGATCCCTGCGGGTACCCTGTTTTAAGAAGTCACAAACCAAAAGAGGATGTTAGCAACTGGTGTGAGCACTAAACTGGAACAAAACTCGTTATGGACACTGTGCTCACAGCAAGTGGCTGACTTGACAAGTGACAGACCTTATGGTCTATACTTCATTACATCCATATCTTACCAAGCAGGCTGACGTAGGCCTGGCTGGTCTCTCCCCATCGCTCCCTGTGCTCTGGAGAGGACACCAGCATGGGCTCTGCTGTCCCCGAGCGATACAGGTTGGTTCTGCCGTTCGGGAAGGGGATGCCGTTATCGGAGCTGTAGATGACCAGAGTGTCATTCTCATAACCAGCGTCCCTGAGCTCCTGAAGAACCAAACCGATACCTGCAGAGGAAATCCACACCATCATAGCTTAGCGTTTCACAAAAATAACTTCTCTCTGTCCTCTTTCTTTGGGCCTTTGGGCCTTTTATGGGTAGGGGTTTTAAACCTACCTTGGTCCAGCCTGCTAACCGTGGTGTACTGTGCAGCCAAGTCAGCTCGTGCCGCAGGTGTGTCCGGCACAAAAGGAGGAACCTGAAGTACACGAGATGAGGACAGGTTCATCAAACTTAAGTCTCTGTGTCTTTTAGATATACTGTATTTCATTACAATTATCAATGAGACAAAATCTCAAGAATTTGTAATTTTGTTGTAGAAATGTGACCATGAAGTGAAAAGAAAAATGTACATGTTAATGGTACATCATGAGCAGCCACAAAAAATATGCTTTCAAATGTACTGCTGTAGAAATTATAATGTTATAATACAAGAAATTATAAATATTTTGTTTTTTTAAAGGTGAAAAAAATCGCATGAGACCAGTAATCCAAATTAAACCAGTTTGACAGTTTATAATCCTTGTTTTCCCAATGAGAGTGGGATTTGAAAACATTACATCTGTATGTCACTGACCTTTACTTGTTCTGGTGTGTAATATTCTGGTGTCCAGTCAGGTATTCTACCCATCCCCATTTCACCATTCCCAAACTTCTCACAGAAAGCTCCATATTGGGGCTGCGAGTGTCCACATCGGTGGGTGTCATGGAAGGCAACGTAAAGGAAAAACGGCTTCTCTTCATCTTTCATATTTTCTTTATTCTCGTCTTTCTTTCGCCTACGTTCAAAGGCTTCTTCGTTATGGGTCTGGAAAAACTTTCGTACCAGGAGTTTGATACGGGTGATGTTCCTCCCCACCTGGAGGACAGAGTTGTTCTCTTCTGTGTAGGCAAAATCAAAAGGGTATACAGATCCAGGACCTACATGCTTCTTCCCAATTATACCTGTGGGAGTGAGAAAAGAAAAAAGATAGAGTTGGAGAAACGGTGTGTGTGTGTGTGTGTGTGTTTGTGTGTGTTTGTGTGAGTGACTTAGACGTCTCTGTGTTACTTACCTGTGTGCACGTTGGCTTGGCTGAGGAGCAGCGGCAGACTTTGTACTCCGTCAAACGAGTTGAAGTTGTGAACACCCTGATGAAGCCCGTACATGCCGTTCTGGTGCTGAAACACATCAAAATAATCTAAATACTGTGCCTTCATGCAAAAATGAGAGGCATCAATATATATATATATGTGTGTGTGTGTGCATGCGTGTGTTTTTACTTGTGGCAGGCCGGTGAGGATGGTGGAGCGACTGGGGGAGCAACTGCTGACAGAGGTGAAGGCGTTGTTAAACACCAGGCTACGCTGGGCCAGAGCGCGCAGGTGGGGGGTGTGGACCACAGAGTTGTTATACACCTCCGTCTCAAAACCTGCATCATCAGCTGGAAGAGGGAAAAAGACACATCAGTATTAGCTCTACACTGCATGGGATTTGCTCTTATTCAGCCACAAGAGCACTCATGATGTCACCCACTGATGTTGGACAACACTGTCAGTGTTTCAGTTTATCCTAAAGGTGTTTCATTGGGTTGACCGTAGAGCCATGTGCAGGCAAGTTCTTCCACACCACATATGGTTGAAACAACCATATATGAACCAGGCTTTGTGCTCGGTGGCATGCTCATGTTGAAACAATCTGTTGCTACAAGGTTGAAGGCACACTGTTGTCATTGTAGAGTGTAAGATTTCCCTTAAATGGAATACATAGAAGCATGTGTAGGCTGTGATAGACTTGTCCAAATAATTAGTATGAACAATAGTGTACATCATCAGGTGTTTCTGTTATTTTATCCCCCCCCATCCATATCAGTGAGGGTAGATTATAATAAGGTCCCCTCTCTGTATAATGCAATAGGATTTATTGCAGGACTGTTGTATTAGAGTGTATTAGTTTCAGATAGGTGTACCTGATATTTCAGCACTGTAATTCTTCCAGTTCAAAAGATATTTGAAGTCTCTAAAACTAGAACGACTTATAAATGTAAAAGTTTACTCACCAATTATTAGAAGGACATTTCTTCTCTTTGACTCCCCGATGCAACATGATGCCAAAATGAGAAAAAACTCAAGCAGCATGATCGTGATGAGGATGATAAGTTATTTTGACTGTTTCACGTAGATCTCGCCAACTTAGTCTCAAAATTATTTCTGGTTTAGCTTGTAAACATTTAATATGAGTCAAAACAATTACATTAAATATATAAAACTAATTCAGTCATACCAATGATTACCTAAAGTAGGCCTACATAACGTGACAAGTAGAGCCGTGCGCCTGACGTTTTGGACCATGTTGGACTTGTTTTCATGTCTTCCTCAAACAACTTAAGCCCCGCCCAACTGTGGTCACATGAACATGGTCACGTGAGGATAGAAAACAGGAACTGTCTCGGGCTTCATTAGCGAAATGTCATTTTGGGAAGTGGTTTTAAAAAATAGCAACAACGCATTGACACATCCATGGATAACAGAGAAAGAGCGAAAAATCACAGCTGAACCAGTGAATAAAAAAGATGAAGAGAGAGAGATTTAGTAAGAATTTCTATTATATTCTGTTGTCTTATTTTTCTATTTTATTCTATGATATTGGATTGTTTGCTCTTTTCTATTCTTTTAAAGTTCATATTTGTTTATTAGGATAAGCCACTTGAGATCATCATCTCGTTTTCGAGGGGTTTCCAAAATATAGTACAATCCCTACATAACAACTGTGTAGTGTGTTATTTTTTCTGTTCTATTAAGTTCTGTTGTTTTGTTTTTCAGTTCTATTTAAATCTCTTCTATTTTATCTTCATCTAATGTGTATTGTTCCAGTCACGCCGCTATCAAATTTAAATCATTCATGTTCAATCTGTTCTAGTAAACTATTATAGCCTACATAACATAAACACATTATAGGACACAATGGGAGATATATAAAACATTACACTGTAAAATGAAGCTACTGGTAAACTCAAATAACACAGAGGAATATGTGTGGGATTATTTCTTTGTTTAATGGCTTGTAGATGATTGTGGAGAAAAAAGGTATGCAGCACACTTGCCTGTCATATGACCATCATAAAACCTAACAACCTAAAAGCGTGTTTAGGTAGAGGGACACAGAAAGACACTCTGAATGTCTGACCTGGCAGTTTACAAGCTAGTTTTTTTTTACTATGACACACAGATCACAGAATGCACCAACGACATGGCATCCGCTTTCTTTAATATGCTACATGTTTTTCCAGAAGAACACAGACAAACTGCATGCACACAGAGCACATCTTTGTTGTGTTTCCCTGAATGCTGTGCGCAAAACCAGAGAAACCAAGCAGCACCTCCCAAAAAGCTGCTGAGTGACATTTAAAGCAGAGGAGGAAACTTAAACACTTTTTGTAAGTGGCTTTTATTCTGTAATCAGCCTACTCATGCATTTGAATATGTAAAACGTCACCTTTCCCTTTGTGCACTTGATGCTGTCTTTTCATCCTTTTTGTTGTCGTCATCCTCTCCTCCAGGTTCTCCTTCCTGACCCGTGATCCTTGTGCGATGGACCGGCCTCTGCTGGGTCGATTGTCGGCTTGGGGCTGCTGCTCCTTCAACACCCTCAAAGCCTGGCTTCCCATCCTCTCCTGGCTACCCAGGTACAAGCTGAAGTGGCTTCAGATGGACCTACTCGCAGGCCTCACCGTCGGGTTGACGACTGTACCGCAGGCGCTGGCTTATGCTGAAGTAGCCGGCCTTCCGGTTCAGGTGAATCGTAGCTGGGTTTTCTGTGGATTCAACTTCCATTTAGATTTAACTCTCTCCAGCTAGGCTGTTTTCAATCATCAAGTTGTTAAAATTAACTTGATCCAGTATTTTATATTCTATATTTGACAGGAGACATGAGATTGGGTCTATGAGCTTGAGATGAGATTTTACACTATTTAAAAAAACAAAATAGTACAAAGAAATAGCCACAAACTATAAAAATACTTTCTTAAGCACAAATAAATTACTATCAAACACTCAAAAAATGATTTCTGTGAAGACAGATGCTGTTTTCTCCTCCTCGGCATTTTATTAATTGCAGTAAACAAGGAAGTAGGCTACTTTAGCATTTATTTATGATTCATGACCATTAAGGAGAACATTTCTTTTTGTTTGTCTTTGTTGTTTGATTTTCAAGCAAAAATGCCACACATTTTCTCAAACTTTTGAGAAGATTTTTGTTCCGCAAATTTAATATCTGTGGGTTGTGAACAGATAGTTGGACAAAACAAGTAATCTACAAGAAATATTGAGGGTCATTTTCCCCTATTTTCAGACATTTTATTGACCAAATGAGAAATCAATTCACTAGAATATAATAAAGAGTACAGATCCCTTCTACATACGTTTTAAGACATCTACAATACTCTTACAATTACATTTGTTCCTTCCTATCATTGGAAAAACTCTGACTCTATGAGTACAGTATGAAAATGGGTTTTAAAAGTTTCAAAAGTTTAACTGCTGGACACAAGGCCTCCTACTTCCCTGAAAAGTCCTTTCTCAGTGAGTGTGCACTAAAGATTCACATTTCCACATCACACTTGTTTAATTTGCATATTGAACCTTCCAATGTAGTTATGTCACAAAATTATAAACTCAGATTTACGGTGGGCACAGAGAAACTTTCCACCTTCATCAGACAAATATGAAAAAAGCTTTAGCTATAGTGTTGTTGAGTGGAGAAAGGGACTGTAATGAATCAATCTAAAAGCCTTTCTCTCCTCAGTACGGACTCTACTCTGCTTTCATGGGTGGGTTCATCTACACCCTCCTGGGGACCTCTAAGGACGTGACACTGGGTCCCACTGCCATCATGTCCCTCCTGTGCTTCTCCGTGGTGGGGGGGGAGCCGCACCAAGCCGTGCTGCTCAGCCTCCTCTGTGGAGTCATCCAGGCCCTAATGGCATTACTGAGATTAGGTAAGAGACGGGTCAGGGGACACCAGTTTTGGGGGTATTCTTAATTTAGTTGAAACTTGCGAGCCAAGTGGACAAACATACAAAAAGTGTGACATATTGTTTTCACTTAATAGCAATTATATTTTGGCATATGTAAAATTTAAGTTGAGCTCTGTATCAAAACCTGATTTGAAAACATTACGATGTTAGAAATGAGTTGTTTAGAAAAGAGGGGAGAGAGATACATGTCGGGGAACAGAGGGGTAAGGTTACCTCCCCTTTCTCTGCTTTGCCCGCCCAGAGAATTTGGCTCATCCATGAGAGAGAGACATCATGGCTTTCAAATGAGCAAAAGCTACAGACTCAGAAATGGTACATACTAAGGAAAGCTCACTGTTGGACTGGCTTATGTGGCTGTAATTCTGCACCAAGATATGGTATTAGGGGACCACTAAATTCTATATAAAAACATCCAAGAGCACCATGTCATGGGACCTTTAATCCCTCCCAAATTCTGTGAAGTCTGTAGATTTTCAACCATGCTTCTTTTTTTGGGGGGGGGAGGGGTTCAAGGTCAGTGTCATGACTGTAAATTGTTCATTGCTTTGCTTGTCTTCTGCAGGTTTCCTGCTAGACTTCATCTCTTTCCCTGTAATAAAAGGTTTCACTTGTGCTGCTGCGATAACCATTGGCTTTGGCCAGGTCAAGGTGAGAGTTAAATACATGCACTCACTGGACTCTCAATCAAACACAGCAACATAAACCACACATACAGCACATCCACAAATTTAAGCAAAAGGCTATTTTTCATCCGTTGTCCCTGGACAGATCTTAAAATTGTCTCCCTAAAAAACAACAACAACAAGAAAATTACAGTCAACAATACAAATAAAAAAGTAGTAAAACAGATAAAACTCTTTACAATACGTTAATAAATACAGTGTACAAATATAATACAGACATTAGGGAAAATAAAAATAAAAAAATAAAATAAAAAGATACTACACATAAACACAATTGAGACACAAGTTGCAGCACGGTTGGGTTGAGTGAAAATACATTTTCTTATTAATGCCGACATGTCTGATGTGTTATGAACCAGTTTTTTAGATGTTTTTTGAACACCACCAGTTACCAGCTCCTGTACTCATGAACAGAAATGTCAAAGATACTGTACGTATGTTTGATTTCATTTAGAAACATTATTTTTATTAGTAGTTTTGTCAGGTCCATTAAGTCAAGAACAATGCAGACAATAAAAATGCTTTAAGAAGTTGTATTAAATAAATTACAAATTACATTTGGTAGTATGGCTCTGTTCAGAGGAGTCCCCTGACTCTCTGCCCTTTCATGGTGCTCATGAAGATGGTCGTGTATTTTCTGTTTCTAGAATATACTAGGACTTCAGGGCATTCCCCACGAGTTTGTCCTGGAAGTCTACTACACCTTCTACAAGATCCCAGAAGCCAGGATAGGTGATGTGGTACTGGGGCTGCTTTGTCTCGCTCTGCTGGTCATGTTGTTTTTTATGAAGACGAGTCTGGGCTCTGACGACGCTCCCACCTGCTCCAGAGTCGCCAGGAAACTAGTGTGGACAGTTGCTACCAGTCAGTACGTGTGTGTGTGTGTGTGTGTGTGTGTGTGTGTGTGTGTGTGTGTGTGTGTGTGTGTGTGTGTACGTCCTTCACATAAAATATAATTTAGGATTAAGGCAAATTAATTAGCATTTTTTTAATTTCACTTGCTATGAATTTACGTTATTCCAGGATGCAGATGTCTTTATCTTTCGTGATTGATTGTGTTTAACATTTTACAGTGTGTCTGCACTATGTTTTACTTTTCTAAAACTTTCCTCCAATTTCTTCATGTCTTCTCTTTCTTGGTCAGTGCGTAACGCTCTGGTGGTCATGGCTGCATCCTTGGTGGCATTTTCTTGGAATGCTTACGGCCATCCCGTGTTTACAGTCACTGGGGAAACTTCCCAGGGCCTCCCGCCGATCAGGCCCCCACCCACCTCAGACACCACAGCTAACGGCACCGTCGTCTCCTTTGGACAGATTGTAGAGGTAAGGAGCACAGTGACAAGGCCAGCAACTGGGGGGAGGGCAGTGAATCTTTTTTGTTAAAGTTGCAACTTTAACTTCCCTTCTTTCCAGTTCACCAGAAGAGCAGCTGACTAGCCAGTTGTCCTTTCTGTGTTTTGTGCAGGGCTTTGGAGGAGGGCTTGCGGTAATTCCGTTCATGGGTTTGTTGGAGAGCATTGCAATTGCCAAAGCTTTTGGTAAGTGTTTTTAGCTACACTAGCAGCGTAGAGATGGCAATGTCTGTCTTTCAGTTGGCCCAGACTAAAATATCTCAACAATTATCAAATGGATTTCCATAAGATGTTGTTCAGACACACATGATCATGAGCAATCCTCTAGCTCACCTGGTAGAGTGTACGCACGTGTAGGCAGTGGCCCGGGTTTGAATCCGACCTGCTTCGTGTCATCCCTCTCTCTACTCTATCTAATAAAAAAGCCCCCCAAAAAAACCATAATTAGATAATGAAGGCAGTTAAAGAATGGGTGTCTGATTTTAACTTCCTGTTTGTCCTCAGCCAGTCAGAACGACTACAGAATTGATGCCAACCAGGAGCTGCTGGCAATTGGTGTGACCAATATCATGGGCTCCTTTGTGTCAGCCTATCCTGTCACTGGCAGCTTCGGAAGGTGTGTGTGCGTGCGTGCGTGCGTCCGTGCGTCCGTGAGAACAGAGAGAGAGTGTTTGTGAGTGAGAGTGTGTGTGAGTGAGTGAGACAACACTAGAGAAATGTCAGTTGTTTAATATTTACAGCATAATGTTTTCTGCTCACATCCAGGACGGCAGTAAACTCTCAGACTGGTGTTTGCACTCCAGCTGGAGGAATCATCACCAGTGAGTTCTGACACTTTCCAATTTTATGGTCTATGTTAGGGGTTGGCAACCTTTACGACTCAAAGAGCCATTTGGACCCATATCACACAGTAAAGAAAACACTGTGAGCCACAAAACCCTTTTGAAATTTTAAATGAAATAACATTGCATATAACGTTTTTTTTTTTGCCTTTGTGCTATTGTGATGCCCAGCAATGTGTAGTCACATTACGTGGTTTCATTTTGGATATTTTGAATAGTCAGCATATTTATATTGCTTTATAAGGGCCTCAGTTCTTGCGTTTGGTGTAAATTTATTTTGTAAGCTCTATGCCAAAGTTCACCACAAGGGGGCCACGCCTTCCAGTGAGACGGCATATTGTGGCTTTCTATGTTATAATTCAGGGGTCGGCAGCCTTTTTGAAGTGCCATTTAAAATGTTCTTGTCAGGTGCGAACTCTAGCTCACCCAGTAAGAGCTTGCGCCCCATGTAGGCTGAGTCCTCTGCAGCGGCCCGTTTGAGTCCAACCTGCGGCCTTTTGCTGCGTGTCATCCCCCCCTTCCCCCTCTCTCGCTCTTTCTCACCTTTCCTGTTTATCCACTGTCACAATCTATCTAATAAAGGGAAAAAGCCACAATGAATTATCAACAACAACAAAAAAATTCTTGTTAATCAGTGTGCCACACCAGTATTAAGCCTGCCATTATCTACAGAGCCTGCTCAGGAAGTGTTATTTTTGGTCTTTGCTAAATGTGGATGGGGAAAAAGTCAATCATACTACTGAAAATAACCAATGGCTGTGAAAGCAGTCATATGACATGTAGATAAGAGAGGTCACGTCAACATTTCCAAAAAACTCTTTTGCACACTTGCTAATTTTTCTAGATTTACTTATGATTTGTTTTTCAAATGTATGTATGTGTGTGTAATGAAATGTTATGAGTATTGTCAAGGAAAGATTGTAGGACCCCAGGAAGAATAGCTTTTAGTGAATGCTGAAGCTAATGGGGATCCAAATAAAACAAACAAGTTGCTAGTAAGTTACTCACGGTTGCTGGCCCCTGTTATTATCTATTATGAACACTCTTGTTTCTTAGCTTCCTTTTCCTGCTGTCTCTCTTTCCTCTGTAGACGTGTGTTGTCATGGAGTTCCGAGGTAGAAGTGTTGAAGAGAATGAGACAACACTTATCTTAAACAACATTAATCTTAAACAGATTATGAAACCGCACCTTTGAAGTTAAACCATTAACATGCACATCAACCGGACTTTGTGATCAATGGCTTATTAATCAGCGAAGAGCAGAAGGATTGTTTTCTGTGGTCATGCTCAAAAACATTACAACAGTAGTCTGTTAAAAACCTCAATTCTTTTTTTTGTTTACTTCTTTGGTTCAATGTAACATTACATTGGTAAAATGTGCTTTTTGAGGGGGTTTGTGACTTTAACATTAACCTTTTTCTTGGCAACAAAAACCCAAAGATTTTTGTTATTTACTTTTGAATTTTAAATATGTGTCTGGAACAACAACAAAGAAATATATCTTATTTATATGACTTTCACTTCTCTCTCTCTCTCTC
>NC_045734.1:22405068-22410630 GCF_008692095.1 Etheostoma spectabile | reverse complement strand
CTCTCTCTCTCTCTCTCTCTCTCTCTCTCTCTCTCTCTTTCTCATTCTCTCTTGTGTGTATGTTGATTTATTTTTTGCTGAGTCTAAATTCTTCTTAGTTTGGAAATGAGGAATCTCTTTAAATGTTCCCTTCTCTTTCTCTCTGTTTTCACAGGTGTGATAGTGTTGCTTTCCCTGGCATTCCTCATGCCGGCCTTCTACTACATCCCCAAAGCTTCCTTAGCTGCTGTTATCATCTGTGCTGTAGCTCCCATGGTGGATTACCGTGTTGTGGCTAAGATGTGGAAGATACGCAGTAGGTGTCTTCTTTGTTTTATGTGTCTCTCATACAGTATATTTGTTTGTTTAATTGTGGTCTCATGTGCACTTCTCTCCTTCAGAGCTGGACTTGCTGCCTTTTGTTGTGACGTTCCTGATGAGTTTTTGGCAGGTGCAGTATGGCATTGTAGGAGGTGTAGCTGTATCTGGAGCCCTGCTGCTGTTCAACTTGGCAAGACCCCAGATAAAGGTACTGGAATATTCTGTATAGGACGGTGTGTGCGGGAGGAGAAATATTAACCTTTCAATGCCACCAAGGTACAATAGTCATTTGTTTGCATTGTTACAGGACAAGAGTACCATTCCTAAAAGTAGTCATTAGTTAGTAGTATTTGTCAGGGATTTAATTCACTTATTTAGCCCAAAACAGAGAGACATGTTCTCAATGTAATTACCATAATTTCCATTTACTGTATCTCCCAATATAAATTATATTCTGATGATATTTCATCCATATCTCCCACCTTTAGTTGATGGTCACATGGAGATATATACAGCAGAGTTCAGAGAAATATAAGTATTCATCTAAATGATCAAAGTAGACTATCATCACTTTTTTGGGTACCTTGAGCAGGGGCTTCTTTATAAACGTGACACTAGTCCCAGAAGTGTCAGAGCTGCTCTACCATTTTCTCCATTAACAACAGTCTCAATAAACCAGAGGGCTGACTCTTTTGGCATGACCTCTTGGTCTTCCTCTGTGAAATACAGGAATTCACTCACTCAAGTAAAACAAGATGAGGATGTTTGAGGAAACATAGGTACAACAACAAGGCCAAAGGGCTGCTGCAGTGCTTTAAACATAAAATCATGATATCTAACGGTACAGGATTGCTTTTGTGTTCACTTGTTTCTGTTGTGTATCAGGTGTCTGATCATGGAATGCTGGTGATGGAGCTGGGTAGTGGACTCAGCTTCCCTGCCACAGAGTATCTCAGCCACATCATACACACTCAAGCTCTGCAGGGTAAGGATTTGTTTGATAGCCTGTCTTTTTTTCACACGACACTTACAGTAATGTGTGGTGATCCATTTTGTGTTTAACCACCTCCTCTCTTTCAGTTTTTCCTCTCATTTACTCTCCTGTTTCTTCACTTAATGTCTCTCCCCAAGTGGCTCCTCCACGCTCAGTGGTCCTGGATTGCCATCATGTCAGTATTGTTGATTACTCAGTGATCAGCGAACTCGGGGACCTGCTGAAGCAGTTCAAATTACGAGAAGTGCAACTGGTCTTTTCCAGAATGCAGGTTAGTTTTTATTGAAAATGTCAAAATAAAACGCCAGAATTCAGTTCTTTTAACAACACAACAAAACAAAATATATATGAGTGTACCTCTGTTTTTATCTCACACCCTCTGTCTCTTTCCTCCACCCACCTTCAGCCCTCTGTTCTGGAGGTTCTCCTCGCAGCTGGTCTGCAGGGTTTCAGGTATACAGACAGCGTGGAGGCGGCGCTGCAGATGGAGTCAGAAAGCCTCCTCAATGTATGACACAAAACCATCCAATCACAGACTGGAGAGGAGATTTCTGATGCTGGACAGAAGAAATGTAGCAACAATGATCAGTGACATTTCTGATCTGAGGTTATTGGGCTGTTGAAAACAACTGATTCACTTGCTGTAAGGTGTACGGCTAAACTAGAATCAGGAAATCACTGTGGGATCTCCGAGATTACAGCACTACATTGCAATCGCACAACATCACTGAACAAGATGTCTAATACTGTGTTTTACAGCATTGTATATGCTTTTGTGCTTACGGGTGTCTGTTAGTCAATAATGACCAAAACAGAGGCACCCAGATAGCTCAGTGGGTAGAGCGGGTACCCATATACAGAGGCTTGCTCCTCGACGCAGCGGGTCCGGGTTAGAATCCGGCCTGCGGCACCTTTGCTGCATGTCACTCCCCCTCTCTCTCTCCCCCTTTCACGCATCTTTGTCTGTCTAATAAAGGGAAAAACCCCCGAAAAAAATAACTTAAAAAAAATAAATAAAAATAATGACCAAAACAGAGTAACGGTAACACATATGCCACCATTAAAACAAGTTGTTTTTACTATCTAAGTAAGTGTAAGGTGAATGGTTTTCCTTATTTTTTCAATTTTTTATTGCAATATTTTTAAAACTGGGTTTTTTGGGAACACTACACAAAATTAGCACAACCACACACCCAATTTGCAGAACACATCAGACCCTCTGCTAAATGAAACACTCTTGCAAAAAGTATACACTAATTTATAAAAAAAAAAAACACAATTTGTTACCATATGAAACCCACACATTCCATATAACATACTTCAGTTTGAACCAGTTACACACTGTTGTTGCTAACCTAAAACACTTTTAGCAATTCTACTTCTAATTTCTAATTATACTATTGTAGTGTTCTGTTTTACAGCGTACTTTAATATTTAACTGGTGATAAGACCGAAATAATATGATTTAAATAAATAATTAAATACTATGATAACATCTAAATACATATAGATGGACATCGTTATGGTTTAAAAAAAATCAATAAACAACATAGCAATCCAGCTTCCCTGGCCAAAATAGACCGCAACAATAACATTAAAAGGAATATATTTAAAACATGATAAGATCTCATTAATAAATGTTGATTAAAACAGCGGTTATAGGACTAAAAATACCAAAACTGCCACAGATTTTTAAGGGGCCGTGTTCTTCCTTTCGTCTATCCGATGGTCAGGGATAAACATGAATGTCTATCTGACGGACCCTCACGTCGAAAAACAACGCAAAGCGTACACCTTTTTCATAAGAACTTGAAGCCAGGGGACCATGCGTCAGACATTTGACGAGTATGGATTGAGTCTGTATTGCAACAGCATTTTATCTTTGTTGAACTTTAACTCTCCCATGGGGTGTGAATACTTTTTATAGCCACTGCCATAATTACCATAAAGTACTCAAACTCAAAACAGTTTGTGTGTGCACACGATTTCCAGAAAGAGATCATTTACTGACGGTAAATATTTACTCAGAGACGATTTTGGGGAAATCAGCCTATTCCACCTTTTCTTTTCTCAACACTGATGTAGAGTAGAAATAGATAAATAATTACTTCCATTGCAGCTTACTGTACATGGAACAATTTGAACCAGTTTTATACATCTTTAACTGATTTATTTTTGTTGTTGTTGACCAAACTAATAACTCAGTCACAACATCCATTGAATGAATCGGTGCAAAAATTAGTGCAAATATTTATGGGACCCATACCATGTATCACACTATCAGTCATGATACCTTGACTTCTCCTTCTCCACAATGAGGTTGACATTTTTGTTTTAGAGGACCATCATAAGGGCTACACACATGCAGGTCTGCCTCAGGATGAATTGTAATCAATTTGATGATGCCCTCAAAATGAACCATCATTGCAGTCAAAATGTTAATTTTGTCCAATACGTATTTATACGGATTATAAAACGGATTATGTTGTGGTTTTTAGGACTTTATTTGAGTTAAATGAACGTTGTAAGGCTACAGAAAATAAACTCCTTAAATGCAAACTATTGGAAAGGACTGGACATTGTTATTCTGAGTACACGTTAGAAACAATAACCCAAACTAGAAAATGCATTTCCTGCAGAAAATGCGTGGGAATGCTGAATAGCTGAAATGCTAAAGCTAACCTGGTTGAATGGTTTAAATCAGTAAAAGTTGTAAGAATAGTTGAAAGAGTAGGAATGGCTTTAATTAAGCTGAATAACACCACTAATGTAAAAAATATGTGGAAACATTTTAAAATTTGAAATGCTAAAGCTAAACTGGAGAAATAGCTTAAATCAGAAAGAAGACAAAGTAGAGAATAGTCAAAGTCGAATTGCCAAAACTAACCTGGTTGATAACCTTAAATCAGTAAGAAGAAGCTTAAGTAGTAAAAAGAGTTGAAAAAGTAGGAATGGTTATAATTAAGTTGAATAAAACCATTAATGCTAAAAAGGTGAAAAAAAAAAAAAAAATAAAAAATGCAAAGCTAAACGGAAACAGCTTAAATCAGTAACGAATTGAAGTCCATCCATCCATCCATCCACTCATCCGCTTATCCGTATCGGGTCCGGGGCAGCAGCTCCAGTAGGGACCCCAAACTTCCCTTCCCGACCCACATCAACCAGCTCCGACTGGGGGATCCCAAGGCGTTCCCAGGCCAGGTTGGAGATAAATCTCTCCACCTAGTCCTGGTCTTCCCCGAGGTCTCCTCCCAGTTGGACGTGCCTGGAACACCTCCCTAGGGAGGCGCCCAGGAGGCATCCTTACCAGATGCCCGAACCACCTCAACTGGCTCCTTTCAACGCGAAGGAGCAGCGCTCTCTCCCGCTCCTCTCGGATGACTGAGCTTCCACCCTATCTCTAAGGGAGACCCCAGCCACCCTCCTGAGAAAACCCATTTCGGCCGCTTGTACCCTCGATCTCGTTCTTTCGGTCATGACCCAGCCTTCATGACCATAGGTGAGGGTAGAACGAAATTGCCCGTAGATCGGAGAGCTTTGCCTTTGCTCACTCTCTTTTCGTCACAACGGTGCGATAAACAAAATGTAATACCGCACCGGCTGCTCCGATTCTCCGACCAATCTCACCCCTATGGCCCCCCTCACCGCGAACAAGACCCCAAGGTACTTAAACTCCTTCACTTGAGGTAAGGACTCAATCCCTACCCGGAGAAAGCACTCCACTTTTCCTGCTGAGAACCATGGCCTCAGATTTAGAGGCTGATCCTCATCCCAGCCGCTTCACACTCGGCTGCGAACCGATCCAGTGAGTGCTGAAGTCACAGACCGATGATGCCATCAGGACCACATCATCTGCAAAAAGCAGCGATGAGTCCCGAGCCCACCGACACTGCAACCCCTCCCCGCCCCGACTACGCCTCGATATCCTGTCCATATACATATTACAAACAGGATTGGTGACAAAGCGCAGCCCTGGCAGGCCAACCCTCACCTGGACAGGTCCGCCTTACTGCCAGAACCTGGACACAGCTCTCGCTTTGGTCATACGAGATTGGATGGCCCTGAGAAGGGACCCCCTCACCCCATATTCCCGCAGCACCTCCGACATTTTCTCCCGGGGACCCGGTCATACGCCTTCTCCAGATCCACAAAAGACATGTAGACTGGTTGGGAATACTCCCAGGCCCCCTCCAGGATCCTTGCGAGAGTAAAGATCTGATTCGTTGTTCCACGGCCAGGACGGAATCCGCATTGTTCCTCTTCAATCC
>NC_045734.1:22404602-22404818 GCF_008692095.1 Etheostoma spectabile | reverse complement strand
AATCCCTGGGGCTTTGCCGCTGTGGAGTTGTTTGACTACCTCAGCGACTTCCACCAGGCAAATTGACGACAATCCCCCATAATCCTCCTGCTCTGCCTCTACCATAGAGGGCGTGTCAGCTGGATTTACCGCTCTATTACCTCCCCACTTGAGGTCACCAACATCCCATCCTTACTGTATACAGCTTGGATGATCCCTCGCTTCCCCCTCCTGAGG
>NC_045734.1:22404264-22404382 GCF_008692095.1 Etheostoma spectabile | reverse complement strand
TGTTCGTGGGTTACCGCCCCTTGAGGCACCTAAGACCCTAAGACCACAGCTCGCTGCCTGAGCTTTAGCAATGGAAACTTTGAACATTGTCCACTCAGGTTCAATGCCCCCAGCCTCC
>NC_045734.1:22380069-22404239 GCF_008692095.1 Etheostoma spectabile | reverse complement strand
AGTCGAAGACGCGCCACCGCAACAGCTACGCAGTAAAATGTACGTAACACGGCAATGCCGGAACAAAATCGAAGAATGTGTTAGGCAACAAGGGACATTTTACTGCAGAACAGACGGTTTACTTGATACTGAATTTTACTGATAACACTTGCGACGAGACTTAGTTAGGAGAAGCTGGCGTGCCCCACTGCTTAGTACTCGGTTGTTTATGACTCAAAGTCGTCATCCTGTGTGTTTCGGTTGGGTGTGACAGCCGACTCGGTTGGTGTACGCATGTGCGTTATTTGTGACCCATAATTCGACTACAGATCAGCCTCCCAGGATTATAATCCTATTTGGTTTTATACCCTCCTAAACACATAGTAAATCATAATTCATTTTTTTCTTGTATCGTTATACGCCTGGTTGGTATTTCCCAAGTCTAATACACATCTTAAATCACTCTTATTCAAGCTTGCTGTAGCAAGGCCATATGCAAGTGTTTCCAACTATAAGCCTGCGTCCCTCCACCCCGCCCCATAACCCCCCCCCCCCCCCCCAGTCCTCCTCCAGGTGCCAGACTGCGATGTAGATTCGTCTGCCCTGCTTCATTCTGGCCACTTCGTCTCGCTCAACGCTACTCCCACAACTCATCTACCACCACTCACCACGCGAACCGGACACCTCCAACATCCAGGTCTCTTCCAGGTGGTTATGGCACGATAATCAAAGAGAACCTAGAGGCTGTGTCGCTCCTTAACCCCGTGCCATCAGAGGTCCGAGACATTAATGTACAGCCTTCCAATGTCTAATTTATAAAGACGTGAAGTTCGTCTGATTCATATCTGATGTGCAGCCGACAGTCTTTGCCACGTTGGCATTCCAACCGCTGTTTCTCGATTTTATGTGAGCTAGAAACTCTTTGCAAATGACTTTTGAAGAAGAAGGTCCACTGGCTGATCCTTTCTTTTGAGGTTGTGCCCTTAAACTTGATTGTTTTTTAAAAGACCTATGTTGGAGATAGGGCATTTTATATTTTTGTCTATACTATAATCAGTTTTGAATGGTGAGTTACTGTTTTGAGGACTTGATATTCACCTCCTATAACCTTTATTTGCCCGTGTGTGAGGGGTGAGGATTTACTGTTTGTCCATTACTTCCTTTGTGCACGGTTCACTCAATGCATACCACTGTTTTTTTTGCTCATCCTCACTGTGTCTGACACATCCTGTGCGTCCACCCCCTCCTAATTAGGCGTGATCACTGTAAAAGCACCCCAGTTTATTTTACCTCGCCCTAGTTTTGAAATCACCAACACTCCCGTTTTTATCTGTCCCTTCACCTGTTCTGTCTGACTCTTAACAGTCGCGATGATGATGATGATGATGCTGGTATTTCATATGGACTGGGAAAATGTATGCAATACATCCCTGAAGCCTCCATCTGAGTTTCATTTTCTTTCTTTCCTTTGATGATTATTGCTCCATTATCTGACCACTAACACTTATAAATCCTGATTTGCCAACCAGGATGATGCTTCCTATGTGAGATGTGTGGATTAACTCGGTGGGGTCTGACTGTTTATCCCCAGCTCCGGTCACCCATAATAAAAGATATGTATGACTGATATCATACTCAAGGTAAAGAAAAGAGAAAACACCCCCAGTGCTGATTATGTAGTGGTTTTGCTGTTGTGTAATTTAAATGCTTCATACGTGTGTGAAATTTGTGTCTCTTTCCTTCTCTGGTTTTTCCACTTTCAGAATAATTTTGTATTTTACATCTCTACTCTTATAGGCCATGTTTTATATGTTATTGTGTGGTATGTACTGTGTATTGTGAAACGGCAATACAAAATGAATGGCTGACAAGCTTATTTCATTTTTCCATGCAAATGTATTTGCTGGGTCACTTATTTTACCCTTTTTGTCCCCCACTAGTTAATATCAAGATGCATTTTAAGCCACACAACAGTTTACCAGTGTTTGTTCATTTAATAGATAAATAAATAAAAGTACTTTCCCAGGGATATTTAATACGTTTTGCCAAGGTAGGACACATGTCGTACAGTACAACAGTAACAATGGAAAGTAATCTGGAAAGAAATGGTTTCACTAACAGCTCTTGCACATCTTATTTTGTTACTTTTATACTCCTGTCTACATATCAAAGTAAAAACAAAACAACGTTTAGTTTTTTTATTTTCTTTTTTTTAAAATAGAACATTCAGAGTCTGCAGCCGTCCATCGTCGACAGTGATCATGTTTTTCTCTCCGCGCCATCACCATTCCCCTCCAAACACCCACGAACGCCGCACGCATCCATCTTTTCCGCTCCCGGGCTCGGTGGAGGACCGGGACTCACGCAGACAGGCAGTCCAGGAGTCCAGATGTGAGGAAGACGTCCGCCTTGCACTGTAAGGTGCCTGTCCCGTCCCGCAGCAGCTCGAGCTCTTCGGTTTGGAGAGATTCTTTCACGCAGATGGCCTGCAAGGTAGTATAAGTGATGAACAATTGAAGTTAAACAAGTGAAAATCCGCAAATTAACCTATGCGTATCATCGCTGTAGGGAGTTTTCTCAACTAACCTTACAGGCTTGCATTTCACTTACCTCTTAAACTATATAGACTGTTTCGTTGTGTAGAAGAACAGTAGGCTATTGCCGTGATAAAGCAAATGGGGAACAGTCGCTCATAAGACATCGCATTTTTCATTCTCCCTGTTTTGGCCTTTATTCTGGGTGTAGGTCTGTAGGTAAGATCATTTACATTTAAAACATTTATTTATTAATGTTACAGCAGTTTTGACACCATCTTTTAATAAATGCTGCTGGCTGCGCTTTGACCTGCACACTGGTTTGCGCCTTTACGCACGTTTGTTTAACTTTCAAGACAATAATTGATCTCAACATGTTTCGTTCTCGTTGTGAACAAGAGTACCAAGTGCTGTCTAATCTCTAAACTTACATCTAATCTCTAATTGTTGTACGTGATATGGCTAATGTTTATAGTGAATTTTTCGGTGCGGAAAGGAAGCATTTTGTTATGCAGTGTAAAAGAGACGAACCCCCTCAAACAAGAAATAAAGTTTGTAGCACATCTTAACTGTACTTCCATGGTTTTTGAGGATGGAGCTGCCTGTTTGTCTCTGAAGCACGCTATACCTACTGTCTCCCCGCTGTCCATCAGCGTCTCTTCGGACTCGGACCTCCGACGTAACGGCGACCTCCTGAAACCGGACAGTCAAACCGAGGCACGACCCACCCGAATAGTAAACTGGGGCCCGTCGACGTGCTTGTACCAGTGCTTCGACGGATGGCGATGATGAGCAGAGACACTCCGAACGCACACCACGGCAAATCTGACTGACCTCTCCATGTCTTGAACCGTCTGGCACTTTTTAACGCAAAGGAATACGGCACTTTCTCGATCTGTTGTTGATCATGAGGCCGACTTTTCGTTTTGATGGGTGTTGTGGAAAACTTTCTCTGCTTCTTATATATGGCTACTGTTTGACGTTTGTGACCCAGGCGTTCGTCAATCAAAATTGAGGTGGGTGGAAATGATCCGTCTTTAGCGGGAGAAGGGGAAAAAAAAGCCCCAATCCGAATTGATCAGGTGTGTTTGTGTGTGTGGTGTTGTGGGGGGGGGGTTAAGATGTATAGGGACGTCAATCCCTGCTCTGAGCTTGTAAAGAGTAATAAATAATGATCAAAACTGAAAGATGTCCAAGTTATTAATGAGCAAGGACTTTTTATGTCTCGTCATTTTGACAAACTGTATTTTTACAATCCCTGACATGTCAAAAAGCATCAATACATTTCACAACTTAAAAAGTCTGACGGTTTCATTTGTAATCCTCAAATGTTTTACAGAATTATGTAGACCTTTCGAAGCATTTGTTCCAGGTATGACGACAGGACAGGTTGGAATATGATGCGACACCAGCACTATTGGTCAGCCAGAGTGAGAACCATTGATACCAAATGGCCCTGCTGCTTTCTTTGTGTTCCACCATGATTTCAGCACAAGTAAAAAGTCAGTTGAAAAATGGTCAGACCAATGTGTCTGGAAATCCACACAAAGTGCATAATAACTTGGGTCCGTGCTTCCCCATGTGCATGCATCAAAAGGTCCGAATCACTGAGCTGCTTTCAGAAGACCACAATATGAGTAAAACTGGACAGATTATTAATAAAAAAAGGCAGATCATAAACAGGAGTGAATAACTGACTAACCCATGTTGTATTCCCAAACAGATTTCCACGGAAGGATTGATATCGTCTCCTTTCAAAGTGGAGCTCTGAGTAATCGTACACACCCTTTCCCAATTGATTTGCCGACCTTCACCGGTCATACGTCATGAACTCCCCCGCCTGTGTATTAGCCAGACAGCAAACAACAGTGATGGGAGACAAAATACAAAGAGGGATCATCTACATGTTGTTCAATTAACTATATATATTAAGTTATAGGGGTCTGGATGATGAGAAAATGTACCTTAAATGTATAGAGCCAGATAAGAATGTTCATTGACTTGAATACCAAATTATCTGGTTACATAAGAAGAGAATTGATACTTTATCATAAACAATGTTAGGAATTAAGGCAATTCAAGTTGAGTTTATTTTTTTTGATTAAAAGTAGCATTGAACAAAAATAAACTACATATGAATTTATAAAGAATGTGTTAAATGTGCGTGTGACACCGTGTCAATCAAGATGAGTATAAGTCATTAGTGTCCATCAAAGTCCATTGTAGAGTGGTCTGCAGTGTGGCTCTAGTTGTCCTCCAGGACATAGTCCAGGTCCACACACACCAAGGGTCACCCTCTCGCACTGCCACTTCTGCAGACTCCTGCCTCAGGCTCTCCAGCACGGCGCTGTGTTTGGGTCTGATACCAGGTTCCTCGTTTCCATGGGTCCGTCCTGTGTGGTGAAGCATTTTTTCAAATTTAAACATCATCAACAGATAGAACAAGATTGGGTTGTCTTTATCTGAGGTTCTTGTTGTCCATAAAAAAAAACATTGAAGAAAAATAAAGCTTTAGTGTTTTAAATCCCAGAATGAAGGTCTGATGATGTTCCTCTTACACCACAAAGAACATCTCGTGCTCTTTTTTTTTGGTCCCAGTGAAGCAAAGTAAGCCCTATAGTTTTCATTAAAATGGTTTATTTGAAAATTTAAAAATTTGACAATATAATGAAAAATGGATTGACCATATAAATTTGTCAGACCATCACACAGGAAGGGGATGCTTTAGCTGCTTTCCTCTTTTTTTCCTTCTTTTATAAACATAAACTGTACGTTTGCGGTTTTTTTGTTCATTGCAGGAGAACGACCCATTTCCTCTTACGAAATTCATATTGGTTTTAGTTTTTAGAACAGTTTTTCTATCCATTATTCTGTCAGTTTCTGACCATTTACCTATGCCTAATCACACTAACAGTGGATGGTGCACCTTATATCATTCAGAAGAACTTGTTCATCCACCAATCAGGTCAATAATGTGATCACTCTGCTTTTGGACGTCGATCTCTAAGCTCAAATGGGACTGATAATTTATCTTCTGCTTGGCTGAAAACATGATGAGCAACTGATTTGTAACAGACCTGGAGTCGAACAGCTCCCAGCGCCCTCTGTAGTAATACTGCTCCAGGCTTTTGAACCAGTGTGTGGCTCACTCACTTCGTGCGGTTCAGCAGGTCCTGGAGGTGGGTGACACTACAGGTCCTGGAGGGGGAAGGGCATACGAGTTGTAGGTTGTGGAAGTGATACGCCCCCTGGTGGACAGAGCGGTGGGTAGTACATTGTTACCATGAAATCAAAATGACAGTACAGCAGTCAAGGCCCATTGTTTGATCTCTTTCTATTAGTGACAGGACCATGACATCCCATCTGGAAGACAGAAAACGCAACAGTGCCACAGACCTCGTGAAGGGACTGGCTTGGCGTAGACGGTTGTGCCAGCTGCCGGCTCAGTGACCAGCGCAGGCAGTAAGGAGCGACCGTGTGAGGTGAACCAGGGTGGTGGGGCTTGCCGGGGAGGCTGTAGACGGATAGGGAACAGAGAACCATCCAAATGGTGGGAGTGCATGTCTGCCAAAAAGAGAGAGGGAGAAGAAGAGAAAAGACAGTGAGAAAAAAGGCAAACTACAGTAATACTGAGTTGATACATTTCAACTTTATGTTAGTATTCATGTAATAATAATTAAGAAAATCTAAAATACTTTACTAATAATTAGTTACAGTTGTTGCTATTAATTCACTGGTAAACTATTTACATGTCACTGTCCATTGAAACCACATATCTCAAGTTTGGAGTGTTTTGAATGTTTCAGATGAATAAATCTGCAGCATTTATATCACAACTGTTATTTCTATGTTTTAATTGATGGTATTTTCATGATTACATTTAATTATTACCCTCTCAGGATGATCATTTTGCATTTTCTTGTTTTATCTGAAATCTGCTGCTAATGCACAATTGTTTAGGCTCCCTCTGGTGGCTGATGTAGCCATCAGATAAACACATTGACTGCACTGCTTGTTCATTTTGTAAGCCAGTGGTTCCCGACCTGGAAACACACTGAGGGGTCCCAGATAAATCTGAGTGGTTACAAGATGACTAGAGACTTTTTTTTACTGACCAAAACCGTGCGGGCCTAACAAAACCTGGAAAAAAAAAATCAGAATCACTCTTTTTGGTAGAACTCTCACAACTTCTACACTGCAGTGCCCTGCTACGTCCTGCTATTCCTGCTGTGCCTTGTAATGGCCGCACAGCGTCCTCTATGCCATGAACTACTACAAAGAACTGCTACAACTACTAATTTTTCTATTTTTGTTATTGCCACTCTTCATTCTAACCCCAACCGCCCGTCAGACACCCGCCTACCAAGGGCTGGTCCTGACCGGGTTTTCTGCCTAAAAGGAATTTTTCCTCGCCACTGTCGCACTGTGCTTGCTCTGAGGAGACTACAAAACTGTGTGGTCCTTTAAATTCTGGAGTGTGGTCCTATCTGTATAGTGTCTTGGATAAGTCTTGTTATGAATTGATACTATAACTAAAATTGAATTGAACTCATGTCTCGCAAGGCTAGGGATGGGGTGATGTAGAGAAATCAAATGTCACAATTCTTGACCAAATACCTCGATGTCAATATTGCACAGAATGTATGGTTGACTAATTTTTTACGCAGATTTTTGATAATATTCCCCATAAATGATATAATGACTTAGTGGGTAGAGGTAATTAATACATATATACAACAGCTAGACAGTCCTGGTAAGTTCAGAAAATGACTTTACCTGTAATCAACCTTTTAAAACCAGAAAGACACCAGTTTACCATATTATGAAATATCCAAATCTAAGACAATATCAGTCTCATATCGCAATATCGATATAATATTGATATATTGCCCAGCCCTAGCTAAGGCCATAATTTCTTTGTTTATAAGGTACTCCCAGGTTCCCACAGTAAGTTAAGACTTTTTCAGACAATTTTCATAGTTTTAGAAAGAAATTAATACCAACTTCATGAACAAACTGGCAAAAGTTTGTATGATATAATGGAAGGATTTTAGGCAATAAAAGATGGTTTACCAAGTACGTGAAACTTAATACAATATTTAATTGCAGCACTCATACATGATGCATGCATGCTTTGTGACAATTGAATGAACATGAAGGAGGTATTTTACCTTATGAAGACAATACAAATGTTAGACTCTTTGTAATAAATGTAATACTTTCTAAAGGAATTAAAGGCTTTTAACGGTCTTATTTTTAAATATTATGTTTAAAACATTTGAAAGACTTTTTAAGATCCCTGCGGTACCCCTGTTTTAGAAGTCACAAACAAAAAGATTTTAGCAACTGTGTGAGCAACTACAACTGGAACAAAACTCGTTATGGACACTGTGCTCACAGCAAGTGCTGACTTGACAAGTGACAGACCTTATGGTCTATACTTCAATTACATCCATATCTTACCAAGCAGCTGACGTAGGCCTGGCTGGTCTCTCTCCCCCTCGCTCCCTGTGCTCTGGAGAGGACACCACATGGCTCTGCTGTCCCCGAGCGATACAGGTTGGTTCTGCCGTTCGGGAAGGGGATGCCGTTATCGGAGCTGTAGATGACCAGAGTGTCATTCTCATAACCATGCGTCCCTGACTCCTGAAGACCAAACCGATACCTGCGAGGAAAATCCACACCATCATAGCTTAGCGTTTCACAAAATAACTTCTCTCTGTCCTCTTCTTTGGCCTTTGGCCTTTTATGGGTAGGGTTTTAAACCAACCTTGGTCCAGCCTGCTAACCGTGGTGTACTGTGCAGCCAAGTCAGCTCGTGCCGCAGTGTGTCCGGCACAAAAGGAGGAACTGAAGTACACAGATGAGGACAGTTCATCAACTTAAGTCTCTGTGTCTTTTAGATATACTGTATTTCATTACTTATCAATGAGACAAAATCTCAAGAATTTGTAATTTTTGTTGTAGAAATGTGACCATGATGAAAGAAAAATGACATGTTAATGGTAACATCATGAGCAGCCACAAAAATATGTCTTTCAAATGTACTGCTGTAGAAATTATAATGTTATAAACAAATTATAAATATTTGTTTTTTTAAAGGTGAAAAAAATCGCATGAGACCAGTATCCAAATTAAACCGTTTGACAGTTTATAATCCTTGTTTTCCCAATGAGTGGGATTTGAAAAACATTACATCTGTATGTCACTGACCTTTTACTTGTTCTGGTGTGTAATATTCTGGTGTCCAGTCAGTATTCTACCCATCCCCATTTCACCATTCCCAAACTTCTCACAGAAGCTCCATATTGGGGCTGCGAGTGTCCACATCGTGGGTGTCATGGAAGGCAACGTACAAGGAAAAACGCTTCTCTTCATCTTTCATATTTTCTTTATTCTCGTCTTTCTTTCGCCTACGTTCAAGGCTTCTTCGTTATGGGTCTGGAAAAAAACTTTCGTACCAGAGTTTGATACGGTGATGTTCCTCCCCACCTGGAGGACAGAGTTGTTCTCTTCTGTGTAGGCAAAATCAAAAGGGTATACAGATCCAGACCTACATGCTTCTTCCCAATTATACCTGTGGGAGTGAGAAAAGAAAAAAGATAGAGTTGGAGAAACGGTGTGTGTGTGTGTGTGTGTTTGTGTGTGTTTGTGTGAGTGACTTAGACGTCTCTGTGTTACTTACCTGTGTGCCACGTTGGCTTGGCTGAGGAGCAGCGGCAGACTTTGTACTCCGTCAAACGAGTTGAAGTTGTGAACACCCTGATGAAGCCCTTACATTCCGTTCTGGCTGAACACATCAAAATAATCTAAATACTGTGCCTTCATGCAAAAATGGAGGCATCAATATATATATAGGTGTGTGTGTTGTGCATGCGTGTGTTTTTACTTGTGGCAGGCCGTTGAGGATGGTGGAGCGACTGGGGGCACACTGCTGACAAGGTGAAGCGTTGTTAAACACCAGGCTAACGCTGGCCAGAGCGCGCAGGTGGGGGTGTGTGACCACAGAGTTGTTATACACCTCCGTCTCAAAACCTGCATCATCAGCTGAAGAGGAAAAAGACACATCAGTATTAGCTCTACACTGCATGGGATTTGCTCTTATTCGCCACAGAAGCACTCATGATTCACCCACTGATGTTGGACACACGGTCATTGTTTCAGTTTATCCTAAAGGTGTTTCATTGGGTTGACCGTAGAGCCATGTGCAGGCAAGTTCTTCCACACCACATATGGTTGAAACAACCAATATACCAGGCTTTGTGCTCGGTGGCATGCTCATGTTGAAACAATCTGTTGCTACAAGGTTGAAGGCACACTGTTGTCATTGTAAGTGTAAGATTTCCCTTAAATGGAATCATAGAAGCATGTGTAGGCTGTAGACTTGTCCAAATAATTTATAACAATAGTGTACATCATCAGGTGTTTCTGTTATTTTATCCCCCCCCATCCATATCAGTGAGGGTAGATTATAATAATGTTCCCCTCTCTGTAAATGCAATAGATTTATTGCAGGACTGTTGTATTAGATGTTTAGTTTCAGATAGGTGTACCTGTATTTCAGCACTGTATTCTTCCAGTTCAAAAGATATTGAGTCTCTACAACTAGAACGCTATAAATGTAAAAGTTTACTCACCAATTATTAGAAGGACATTTCTTCTCTTTGACTCCCGATGAACCATGATGCCAAAATGATAAAAACTCAAGCATCATGATCGTGATGAGGATGATAAGTTATTTTGACTGTTTCACGTAGATCTCGCCAACTTAGTCTCAAAATTATTTCTGGTTTAGCTTGTAACATTTAATATGAGTCAAAACAATTACATTAAATATATAAAACTAATTCGTCATACCAATGATTACCTAAAGTAGGCCTACATAACGTGACAATAGAGCCGTGCGCCTGACGTTTTGGACCATGTTGGACTTGTTTTCATGTCTTCCTCAAACACACTTAGCCCCGCCAACTGTGGTCACATGAACATGGTCACGTGAGGATAGAAAACAGGAACTGTCTCGGGCTTCATTAGCGAAATGTCATTTTGGGAAGTGGTTTTAAAAAATAGCACAACGCATTGACACATCCATGGTACAGAGAAAGAGCGAAAATCACAGCTGAACCAGTGAATAAAAAAGATGAAGAGAGAGAGAGTTTAGAAGATTTCTATTATATTCTGTTGTCTTATTTTTCTATTTATTCTATGATATTGGATTGTTTGCTCTTTTTCTATTCTTTTAAAGTTCATATTGTTTATTAGGATAAGCCACTGAGTCATCATCTCGTTTCGAGGGGTTTCCAAATTAGTACAATCCTCATAACAACTGTGTAGTGTGTTATTTTTTCTGTTCTATTAGTTCTGTTGTTTTGTTTTTCAGTTCTATTTAAATCTCTCTATTTCTCTTCATCTAATTGGTATTGTTCCAGTCACGCCGCGCTATCAAATTTAAATCATCCTGTTCAATCTGTTCTAGTAAACTATTATAGCCTACATAACTAAACCATTATAGCCACATGGGAGATATAAAAACATTACACTGTAAAATGAAGCTACTGTAAACTCAAATAACACAGAGGAATATGTGTGGATTATTTCTTTGTTTAATGGCTTGTAGATGATTGTGGAGAAAAAAGGTATCAGCAACACACTTGCCTGTCATATACCATCATAAACCTAACAACCTAAAAGCGTGTTTAGGTAGAGGACCACGAAAGACACTCTGATGTCGACCGGCAGTTTTACAAGCTAGTTTTTTTTTACTATGACCACAGATCACAGAATGCACCAACGACATGGCATCCGCTTTCTTTATATGCTACATGTTTTTCCAGAAGAACACAGACAAACTGCATGCACACAGAGCACATCTTTGTTGTGTTTCCCTGAATGCTGTGCGCAAAACCAGAGAAACCAAGCAGCACCTCCCAAAAAGCTGCTGAGTGACATTTAAAGCAGAGGAGGAACTAAACACGTTTGTGTAAGTGGCTTTTATTCTGTAATCAGCCTACTCATGCATTTGAATATGTAAAACGTCACCTTTCCCTTTGTGCACTTGATGCTGTCTTTTCATCCTTTTTTGTTGTTTCGTCATCCTCTCCTCCAGGTTCTCCTTCCTGACCCGTGATCCTTGTGCGATGGACGCCGCCTCTGCTGGGTCATTGTCGGCTTGGGGCTGCTGCTCCTTCAACCACCCTAAAGCCTGGCTTCCCATCCTCTCCTGGCTACCCAGGTACAAGCTGAAGTGGCTTCAGATGGACCTACTCGCAGGCCTCACCCGTCGGGTTGACGACTGTACCGCAGCGCTGGCTTATGCTGAAGTAGCCGGCCTTCCGTTCAGGTGAATCGTAGCTGGGTTTTTCTGTGCTTTTCAACTTCCATTTAGATTTAACTCTCTCCAGACTAGGCTGTTTTCAATCACAAGTTGTTAAAATTAACTTGATCCAGTATTTTATATCTATATTGACAGGAGACATGATTGGGTCTATGAGCTTGAGATGAGATTTTACACTATTTAAAAAAACAAAATAGTACAAAGAATAGCCACACACTATAAAATACTTTCTTAAGCACAAATAAATTACTATCAAACACTCAAAAATGATTTCTGGAAGACAGATGCTGTTTTCTCCTCCTCGGCATTTTATTAATTGCAGTAAACAGAAGTAGGCTACTTTAGCATTATTTATGATTCATGACCATTGAGAACATTTCTTTTTGTTTGTCTTTGTTGTTTGATTTTCAGCAAAATGCCACACATTTTCTCAAACTTTTGAGAAGATTTTGTTTCCGCAAATTTATATCTGTGGGTTGTGAACAGATAGTTGGACAAAACAAGTAATCTACAAGAAATATTGGGTCATTTTCCCCTTTTTTCAGACATTTTTGACCAAATGAGAAATCAATTACTAGAATATAATAAAGAGTACGATCCGCTTCTACATACGTTTTTAAGACATCTACAATACTCTTACAATTACATTGTGTTCCTTCCTATCATTGAAAACTCTGACTCTATGATTACAGTATGAAAATGGTTTTTAAAAGTTTCAAAAGTTAACTGCTGGACACAAGGCCTCCTACTTCCCTGAAAAGTCCTTTCTCAGTGAGTGGTGCACTAAAGATTCACATTTCCACATCACCTTGTTTAATTTGCATATTGAACCTTCCATGTATTATGTCACAAAATTTAAACTCAGATTTACGGTGGGCACAGAGAAAACTTTCCACCTTCATCATGACAAATATGAAAAAAGCTTATAGTGTTGTTGAGTGGAGAAAGGGACTTGTAATGAATCAATCTAAAAGCCTTTCTCTCCTCAGTACGGACTCTACTCTGCTTTCATGGGTGGGTTCATCTACACCCTCCTGGGGACCTCTAAGACTGACACTGGGTCCCACTGCCATCTGTCCCCTCCTGTGCTTCTCCGTGTGGGGGGGAGCCGCACCAAGCCGTGCGCTCGCCTCCTCGTGGAGTCCATCCAGGGCCCTAATGGCATTACTGAGATTAGGTAAGTAGACGGTCGGGGGACACCAGTTTTGGGGTATTCTTAATTTAGTTGAATGCCGAGCCAAGTGGACAAACATACAAAAGTGTGACATATTGTTTTCACTAATAGCAATTATATTTGGCATATGTAAATTTAAGTTGGACTCTGTATCAAAACCTGATTTGAAAACATTACGATTTGAAATGATTGTTTGAAAAGAGGAGAGAGATACATGTCGGGGAACAGAGGGTACGGGTTACCCCCTTCTCGTGCTTTGCCGCCCAGAGAATTTGGCTCATCCATGAAAGAGACATCATGGCTTTCAAATGAGCAAAGCTACAGACTCAGAATGGTACATACTAAGGAAAGCTCACTGTTGGACTGGCTGTATGTGGCTGTAATTCTGCACCAAGATATGGTATTAGGGACCACTAAATTCTATATAAAAACATCCAAGAGCACCATGTCATGGACCTTTAATCCCTCCCAAATTCTGTGAAGTCTGTAGATTGTTCAACCATGCTTCTTTTTTGGGGGGGGGATGGGTTCAAGGTCATGGTCATGACTGTAAATTGTTCATTGCTTTGCTTGTCTTCTGCAGGTTTCCTGCTAGACTTCATCTCTTTCCCTGTATAAAAGTTTCACTTGTGCTGCTGCGATAACCATTGGCTTGGCCAGGTCAAGGTGAGAGTTAAATACATGCCTCACCTCACTGGACTCTCAATCAAACACAGCAACATAAACACACTCAGCACATCCACCAAATTTAAGCAAAAGGCTTTTTTCATCCGTTTGTCCCTGGACAGACTTAAAATTGTCTCCCTAAAAACAACACAACAAGAAAATTACAGTCAACAATACAAATAAAAAAGTAGTAAACAGATAAACTCTGTACATACGTTAATAATAAATACAGTGTACAAATATAATACAGACATAGGGAAAATAAAAATAAAAAATAAAATAAAAAGATACTACACAAAACACAATTGAACACAAGTTGCAGCACGGTTGGGTTTGATGAAAATACATTTTCTTATTAATGCCGACTGTCTGATGTGTTATGAACCAGTTTTTTAGATGTTTTTTGAACACACCAGTTACCAGCTCCTGTACTCATGAACAGAAATGTCAAAGATACTGTACGTATGTTTGATTTCATTTAGAACATTATTTTTATTAGTAGTTTTGTCAGGTCCTTAAGTCAAGAACAATGCAGACAATAAAAATGCTTTAAGAAGTTGTATTAAATAATTACAAATTACATTTGGTAGTATGGCTCTGTTCAGAGGAGTCCCCTGACTCTCTGCCCTTTCATGGTGCTCATGAAGATGGTCGTGTTTTCTGTTTCTAGAATATACTAGGACTTCAGGGCATTCCCCCCCACGAGTTTGTCCTGGAATCTACACTACACCTTCTACAAGATCCCAGAAGCCGGATAGGTGGTGTTACTGGGGCTGCTTTGTCTCGCTCTGCTGGTCATGTTTGTTTTTTATGAAGACGAGTCTGGGCTCTGACGACGCTCCACCTGCTCCAGAGTCGCCAGGAACTAGGGTGGACAGTTGCTACCGTCAGTACGTGTGTGTGTGGGTGGTGTGTGTGTTGTGTGTGTGTTGTGTGTGTGTGTGGGTGTGTGGTGGTACGTCCTTCACATAAATTAATTAGGATTAAGGCAAATTATTAGCATTTTTTTAATTTCACTTGCTATGAATTTACGTTATTCCAGGATGCAGATGTCTTTATCTTTCGTGATTGATTGTGTTTAACATTTTACAGTGTGTCTGCACTATGTTTTACTTTTCTAAAAACTTTCCTCCATTTCTTCATTCTTCTCTTTCTTGGTCATGCGTAACGCTCTGGTGGTCATGGCTGCATCCTGTGGCATTTCTTGAAGCTTACGGCCTCCCTGTTTACAGTCACTGGGGAAACTTCCCAGGGCCTCCCCGCGATCAGGCCCCCACCCACCTCGACACCACAGCTAACGGCACCGTCGTCTCCTTGGACAGATGTAGAGTAAGGAGGTCACAGTGACAAGGCCAGCAACTGGGGGTGGCAGTGATCTTTTTGTTAAAGTTGCAACTTTAACTTCCTTCTTTCCCAGTTCACCAGAAGAGCAGCTGACTAGCCAGTTGTCCTTTCTGTGTTTTGTGCAGGCTTTGGAGGAGGGCTTTGCGGTAATTCCGTTCATGGGTTTGTTGGAGAGCATTGCAATTGCCAAAGCTTTTTGGTAAGTGTTTTTAGCTACACTAGCAGCGTAGAGATGGCAATGTCTGTCTTTCAGTTGGCCCAGACTAAATATCTCAACAATTATCAAATGGATTTCCATAAGTGTTTTCAGACCACCACTGATCATGAGCAATCCTCTAGCTCACCTGGTAGAGTGTAAGCACGTGTAGGCAGTGGCCCGGGTTTGAATCCGACCTGCTTCGTGTCATCCCTCTCTCTACTCTATCTATAAAAAACCCCCCAAAAAAAACATAATTATAATGAAGGCAGTTAACAGAATGGGTGTCTGATTTTAACTTCCTGTTTGTCCTCAGCCAGTCAGAACGACTACACGAATTGATGCCAACCAGAGCTGCTGGCAATTGGTGTGACCAATATCTGGGCTCCTTTGTGTCAGCCTATCCTGTCACTGGCAGCTTCGAAGGTGTGTGTGCGGCTTGCGTGCGTCCGTCGTCGTGAGAACAGAGAGAGAGTGTTTGTGAGTGAGAGTGTGGTGTGAGGAGTGAGACAACACTAGAGAAATGCAGTTGTTTAATATTTACAGCACATGTTTTCTGCTCACATCCAGACGGCAGTAACTCTCAGACTGTGTGTTTGCACTCCACTGGAGGAATCATCACAAGTGAGTTCTGACACTTTCCAATTTATATGGTCTATTTAGGGGTTGGCAACCTTTACGACTCAAGAGCCATTTTGGACCCATATCACACAGTAAAGAAACACTGTGAGCCACAAAACCCTTTTGAAATTTTAAATGAAATAACATTGCATATAACTTTTTTTTTTTTTGCCTTTGTGCTATGTGATGCCCAGCAATGTGTAGTCACATTACGTGGTTTCATTTTGGTATATTTTGAATAGTCAGCATATTTATATTGCTTTATAAGGGCCTCAGTTCTTGCGTTTGGTGTAAATTTATTTTGTAAGCTCTATGCCAAAGTTCACCACAAGGGGCACGCCTTCCAGTGAGACGGCATATTGTGGCTTTCTATGTTATAATTCGGGGTCGGCAGCCTTTTTGAAGTGCCATTTAAATGTTCTTGTCAGGTGCGAACTCTAGCTCACCCAGTAGAGCTTGCGCCCATGTGGCTGAGTCTCTGCAGCGGCCCGTTGAGTCCACCTGCGCCTTTTGCTGCGTGTCATCCCCCCCTTCCCCCTCTTCTCCTCTTTCTTCACCTTTCCTGTTTATCCACTGTCACATCTATCTAATAAAGGGAAAAGCCACAATGAATTATCACAACACACAAAAAAATTCTTGTTTAATCAGTGTGCCACACCAGTATTAAGCCTGCCATTATCTACAGAGCCTGCTCAGGAAGTGTTATTTTTGGTCTTTGCTAAATGTGGATGGGGAAAAAGTCAATCATACTACTGAAAAACCCAATGGCTGTGAACAGCATCATATGACATGTAAGAACGAGTCACGTCAACATTTCCAAAAACTCTTTGCACACTTTCTAATTTTTCTAGATTTACTTATATTTGTTTTTCAAATGTATGTTGTGTGTGTATGAAATGTTTGAGTATTGTCAAGAAAGATTGTAGGACCCCAGGAATAATAGCTTTTTAGTGAATGCTGAAGCTAATGGGGATCCAAATAAAACAAAAAGTTGCTAGTAAGTTACTCACGTTGCTGGCCCCTGTTATTATCTATATGAACACTCTTGTTTCTTAGCTTCCTTTTCCTGCTGTCTCTCTTTCCTCTTTGACGTGTGTTGTCATGGATTTCCGAGGTAAAGTGTTAAAGAGAATGAGACAACACTTATCTTAAACAACATTAATCTTAAACAGATTATGAACCGCCACCTTTGAAGTTAAACCATTACATGCACATCAACCGGACTTTGTGATCATGGCTTATTATCAGCGCAGAGCAGAAGGATTGTTTTTCTGTGGTCATGCTCAAAACATTACAACAGTAGTCCTGTTAAAAAAACCTCAATTCTTTTTTTTTGTTTTACTTCTTTGGTTCAATGTACATTACATTGGTAAAATGTGCTTTTGAGGGGGTTTGTGACTTTAACATTAACCTTTTTCTGGCAACAAAACCCAAAGATTTTTGTTATTTACTTTTGATTTTAAATATGTGTCTGGAACAACAACAAAGAATATATCTTATTTATATGACTTTCACTTCTCTCTCTCTTCTCTCTGTCTCTCTCTGTCTCCCTCTCTCTCTCTCTCCCTCCTCTCTCTCTCTCCTCTCTCTTCCTCATTCTCTCTTGTGTGTATGTTGATTTATTTTTTGCTGAGTCTAAATTCTTCTTAGTTTGGAAATGGGAATCTCTTTAAATGTTCCCTTCCTTTTTCTCTGTTTTCCCAGTGTGTAAGTGTTTGCTTTCCCTGGCATTCCTCATGCCGGCCTTCTACTACATCCCCAAAGCTCCTTAGCTGCTGTTATCATCTGTGCTGTAGCTCCCTGGTGGATTACCGTGTTGTGGGTAATGTGGAAGATACGCAGTAGGTGTCTTCTTTGTTTTAGTGTCTCTCATACAGTATATTTGTTTGTTTAATTGTGGTCTCATGTGCACTTCTCTCCTTCAGAGCTGGACTTGCTGCCCGTTTTGTTGTGACGTTCCTGATGATTTTTGGCAGGTGCAGTATGGCATTGTAGGAGTGTAGCTGTATCTGGAGCCCTGCTGCTGTTCAACTTGGCAAGACCCCAGATAAGGTACTGGAATATTCTGTATAGGACGGTGTGTGCGGGAGGAAAATATTAACCTTTCAATGCCACCAAGGTACAATAGTCATTTGTTTTGCATTGTTTACAGGACAAGAGTACCATTCCTAAAAGTAGTCATTAGTTATAGTATTTGTCGTGGATTTAATTCACTTATTTAGCCCAAAACAGAGAGACATTTTCTCAGTAATTACCATAATTTCCATTTACTGTATCTCCAATATAAATTATATTCTGATGATATTTCATCCATATCTCCCACCTTTAGTTGATGGTCCACATGGAGATTATATACAGCAGAGTTCAGAGAAAATAATATTCATCTAAATGATCAAGTAGACTATCATCCACATTTTTTGGGTACCTTGAGCAGGGCTTCTTTATAAACGTGACACTAGTCCCAGAGTGTCGAGCTGCTCTAACCATTTTCCTCCATTAACAACAGTCTCATAACCAGAGGCGCGACTCTTTTGGCATGACCTCTTGGTCTTCCTCTTGAAATACAGAATTCACTCACTCAAGTAAAACAAGATGAGGATGTTTGAGAAACATAGGTACAACACAAGGCCAAAGGGCTGCTGCATGCTTTAAACAACATAAATCATGATATCTAACGGTACAGGATGCTTTTGTGTTCACATTGTTTTTGTGTGTATCAGGTGTCCTGATCATGGAATGCTGGTGATGGAGCTGGGTAGTGGACTCAGCTTCCCTGCCACAGAGTATCTCAGCCACATCATACACACTCAAGCTCTGCAGGTAAGGATTTGTTTTGATAGCCTGTCTTTTTTTCACACGACACTTACAGTATGTGTGTGTCCATTTTGTGTTTAAACCACCCTCCTCTCTTCAGTTTTTCCTCTCTTTACTCTCCTTTTCTTCACTTATGTCTCTCCCCAAGTGGCTCCTCCACGCTCAGTGGTCCTGGATTGCCATCATGTCAGTATTGTTGATTACTCAGTGATCACGAACTCGGGGACCTGCTGAAGCAGTTCAAATTACGAGAGATGCAACTGGTCTTTTTCCAGAATGCAGTTAGTTTTTATTGAAAATGTCCAAAATAAAACGCCAAATTCAGTTTCTTTTAAACAACACAACAAACAAAATATAGATTGTACCTCTGTTTTTTATACATCTCCACCCTCTGTCTTCTTTCCTCCCCCACCTTCACCCTCTGTTCTGGAGGTTCTCCTCGCAGCTGGTCTGGCAGGGTTCAGGTATACAGACAGCGTGGAGGCGGCGCTGCAGATGGAGTCAGAAAGCCTCCTCAATGTATGACACAAACCATCCAATCACAGACTGAGAGGAGATTTCTGATGCTGGTACAGAAGAAATGTAGCAACACATGATCAGTGACATTTCTGATCTGAGGTTTATTGGGCTGTTGAAACAACTGATTCACTTGCTGTAATGTGTACGGCTAAAACTAGAATCAGGAAATCACTGTGGGATCTCCGAGATTACAGCACTACATTGCAATCGCACAACATCACTGAACAAGATGTCTATACTGTTTTTTTTACAGCTTGTATATGCTTTTGTGCTTACGGGTGTCTGTTGTCATAATGACCACCAAACAGAGGCACCCAGAGCTCAGTGGGTAGAGCGGGTACCCATATACAGAGGCTTGCTCCTCGCGCAGCGGGTCCGGGTTAGAATCCGGCCTGCGCACCTTTGCTGCATGTCACCCTCCCCCTCTCTCTCCTCCCCCTTTCACGCATCTTGTCTGTCTAATAAAGGGAAAACCCCCGAAAAAATAACTTAAAAAAAAAATAAAAATAATGACCAAAACAAGTACCGGTAACACATATGCCACCATAAAACAAGTTGTTTTTTACTATCTAAGTAAGTGTAAGGTGAATGGTTTTCCTTATTTTTTCAATTTTTATTGCAATATTTTTAAAACTGGGGTTTTTTGGAACACTACACAAATAGCACAACCACACACCCAATTTGCAGAACCATCATACCTCTTGCTAAATGAAACACTCTTGCAAAAGTATACACTAATTTATAAAAAAAAAACACTTTGTTACCATATGAAACCCACACATTCCATAAACCATACTTCAGTTTGAACCAGTTACACACTGTTGTTGCTAACCTAAAACACTTTTATCAATTCTACTTCTAATTTCTAATTATACTATTGTAGTGTTCTGTTTTACAGCGTACTTTAATATTTAACTGGTGATAAGACCGAATAATATGATTTAAATAAATAATTAAATACTATGATAACATCTAAATACATATAGATGGACATCGTATGGTTTAAAAAAATCATAAACAACATAGCAATCCAGCTTCCGGCCAAAATAGACCGCACAATACATTAAGGAATATATTTAAAACATGATAAGATCTCATAATAAATGTTGATTAAAACACGGTTATAGGACTAAAAATACCAAACTGCCACCGATTTTTAAGGGCCGTGTTCTTCCTTTCGTCTATCCGATGGTCAGGGATAAACATTAATTCTACTGACGGACCGCACGTCGAAAAACACGCAAGCGTACACCTTTTTCATAAGACTTGAAGCCAGGGGACCATGCGTCAGACATTTGACTAGTATGGATTGAGTCTGTATTGCAACAGCAGTTATCTTTGTTAACTTTAACTCTCCCATGGGGTGTGAATACTTTTTATAGCCACTGCCATAATTACCATAAAGTACCAAACTCAAACAGTTTGTGTGTGCACACGATTTCCAGAAAGAGATCATTTACTGACGGTAAATATTTACTCGAGACACGATTTTGGGGAAATCAGCCTATTCCACCTTTTCTTTTCTCAACACTGATGTAGAGTAGAAATAGATAAATAATTACTTTCCATTGCAGCTTACTGTACATGGAACAATTTGAACCAGTTTTATACATCTTTAACTGATTTATTTTTGTTGTTGTTGACCAAACTAATAACTCAGTCACACATCCATTGAATGAATCGGTGCAAAATTAGTGCAAATATTTATGGGACCCATACCATGTATCACACTATCAGTCATGATACCTTGACTTCTCCTTCTCCACAATAGGTTTGACATTTTTGTTTTAGAGGACCATCATAGGGCTACACACATGCAGGTCTGCCTCAGATGATTGAATCAATTTGATGATGCCCTCCAAATGAACCATCATTGCAGTCAAAATGTTAATTTTGTCCAATACGTATTTATACGGATTATAAAACGGATTATGTTGTGGTTTTTTGGACTCTTATTTGAGTTTAATGAACGTTGTAAGGCTACAGAAAATAACTCCTTAAATGCAAACTATTGGAAAGGACTGGACATTGTTATTCGAGTACACGTAGAACCATAACCCAAAACTAGACAATGCATTTCCTCCTGCAGAAATGCGTGGAATGCTGAATAGCTGAAATGCTAAAGCTAACCTGGTTGAATGGTTTAAATCAGTAAAAGTTGTAAGAATAGTTGAAAGAGTAGGAATGGCTTTGAATTAAGCTGAATAACACCACTAATGTAAAAAAATATGTGGAACATTTTAAAATTTGAAATGCTAAAGCTAACTGGAAAATAGCTTAAATCAGAAAAAGACAAAGTAGAGAGTAGTCAAGGTCGAATTGCCAAAACTAACCTGGTTGATAACCTTAATCAGTAAGAAGAAGCTTAAGTACTAAAAAGAGTTGAAAAAGTAGGAATGGTTTAATTAAGTTGAATACAACCATTAATGCTAAAAGGTGAAAAAAAAAAAAAAAATAAAATTGCAAAGCTAAACTGGATAAACAGCTTAAATCATAAGACGATATTGAAGTCCATCCATCCATCCATCCATCTTCATCCCGCTTATCCGGTATCGGGTCGCGGGGGCAGCAGCTCCAGTAGGGGACCCCAAACTTCCCTTTCCGAGCCACATCAACCAGCTCCGACTGGGGGATCCCAAGGCGTTCCCAGGCCGTTTGGAGATTAATCTCTCCACCTAGTCCCTGGGTCTTCCCCGAGGTCTCCTCCCAGTTGGACGTGCCTGAACACCTCCCTAGGGAGGCGCCCAGGAGGCATCCTTACCAGATGCCCGAACCACCTCAACGGCTCCTTTCAACGCGAAGGAGCAGCGCTCTACTCCGAGCTCCTCTCGAGACTGAGCTTCTCACCCTATCTCTAAGGGAGACGCCAGCCACCCTCCTGAAAACCCATTTCGCCTGCTTGTACCCTCGATCTCGTTCTTTCGGTCATGACCCAGCCTTCATGACCTAGGTGAGGGTAGGAACGAAATTGCCCGGTAGATCGAGAGCTTTGCCTTCTGGCTCAGCTCTCTTTTCGTCACAACGTTGCGATAAACAAAATGTAATACCGCACCGGCTGCTCCGATTCTCCGACCAATCTCACGCCCTATGGTCCCCTCACCGCGAACAAGACCCCAAGGTACTTAAACTCCTTCACTTGAGGTAAGACTCAATCCCTACCCGGAAAGGCACTCCATCGGTTTCCTGCTGAGAACCATGGCCTCAGATTTAGAGGTGCTGATCCTCATCCCAGCCGCTTCACACTCGGCGGCGACCGATCCTGAGTGCTAGGTCACAGACCGATGATGCCATCAGGACCACATCATCTGCAAAAGCAGCGATGAGATCCCGACCCACCGAACTGCAACCCCTCCCCGCCCGACTACGCCTCGATATCCTGTCCATATACTATTCAAACAGGATTGGTGACAAAGCGCAGCCCTGGCGAGGCCAACCCTCACCTGGAACAGTCCCGACTTACTGCCGAGAACCTGGACACAGCTCTCGCTTTGGTCATACAGAGATTGGATGGCCCTGAAAGGGCCCCCCTCACCCCCCATATTCCCAGCACTCCGACAATTTCTCCCGGGGGACCCGTCATAACGCCTTCTCCAATCCACAAAGACATGTAGACTGGTTGGGAATACTCCCAGGCCCCCTCCAGATCCTTGCGAAGTAAGATCTGATTCGTTGTTCCACGGCCAGGACGGAATCCGCATTGTTCCTCTTCAATCCGCAGGTTCGACTATCGGCCGAACCCTCCTTTCCACACCTTGGAGTAGACTTTACCAGGGAGGCTGAGAAGTGGTATACCCCTGTAATTGGCACACAACCCTCTGGTCCCCCTTTTTGAATAGGGGAACCACCACCCCGGTCTGCCACTCCTTAGCACCGTCCCGACTTCCACGCAATGTTGAAGAGGCGTGTCAACCAAGACATCCCCTCCACACCCAGAGCTTTCAGCATTTCTGGACGGTCTCATCAATCCCTGGGCTTTTGCCGCTGTGGAGTTGTTTGACTACCTCAGCGACTTCCACCAGCAAATTGACGACAACCCCCATAATCCTCCTGCTCTGCCTCTACCATAGAGGGCGTGTCAGCTGGATTTACCGCTCTATTACCTCCCCACTTGAGGTCCCAACCCCCATCCTTACTGTATACAGCTTGGATGATCCCTCGCTTCCCCCTCCTGAGGTGGCGAACGGTTTTCCAGAAGCACCTGTGTGCGCGACCGAAAGTCCTTCTCCATGTCTCTTCTCCGACTTCTCCCCCACCCGCTGCTTTGCCTCTGTCACGGCAGAGGCTGCAGCCCTTCGGGCCCGTCGGTACCCTGCAGCTTCCTCCGGAGTCCTCCGGATACATATCCCGGAAAGACTCCTTCTTCAGTCGGACGGCTTCCCTGACCACCGTTGTCCACCTATGTTCTGGGTTACCGCCCCTTGAGGCACCTAAGACCCTAAGACCACAGCTCGCGCCTGAGCTTTAGCAATGGAAACTTTGAACATTGTCCACTCAGGTTCAATGCCCCCAGCCTCCACAGGATGCACGAAAAAGCTCACCGGAGTGCGAGTTGAAAGTCCGTCGGACAGGGGCCTCTTCCAGACGTTCCCATTTACCCCACTACACGTTTTGGGCTTACCAGGTCTTCCAGAGTCTACCCCACCCCCTGACCCACTCACCACCAGATGGTGATCAGTTGTGACAGCTCTGCCCCTCTCTTCACCCGAGTGTCAAAACATACGGCCTCAGATCAGATGAACGATTATAAATCGTCATTGACCTTTGGCCTAGGGTGCTCTGGTACCACGTACACTTATGAATATCCCTATGTTCCGAACATGGTGTTTGTGATGGACAATCCAACTAGCAACCATAGGTCCAACAACATACCAATCCATGACTAGCACAGAAGTCCAACAACAGACAACCGCTCTGGTTTAGATCAGGGGGGGCGTTCCTCCCAATCACGCCTCTCCAAGTATCTCCATCATTGCCCACGTGTGCGTTGAA
>NC_045734.1:22356156-22380044 GCF_008692095.1 Etheostoma spectabile | reverse complement strand
TGAAACGGCAATACAAAATGAATGTGCTGACATCTATTTTCATTTTTCCATGCAAATGTATTTGGCTGGGTCACTTATTTTACCCTTTTTGTCCCCCACTAGTTGAATCAAAGATGCATTTAAGCCACACAACGTTACCAGTGTTTGTTCCATTTAATAGATAAAATAAAAAAGTACTTTCCAGTATTTATACTTTTGCCAGGGAGGACCGTCGTACAGTACAACAGTAACAATGAAAGTATCTGGAAGAAATGGTTTCACTAACAGCTCTTGCACATCTTATTTTGTTACTTTTATACTCCTGTCTACATATCAAAGTAAAAACAAAACACGTTTGATGTTTTTTTATTTTCTTTTTTAAAATAAGAACATTCAGAGTCTGCAGCAGTCCATCGTCGACAGTGATCATTTTTTCTCCGCGCCATCACCCATTCCCCTCCAAACACACACGCACGCAACGCACGCATCCAATCTTTTCCGCTCCCGGGCTCGGTGGAGGACCGGGACTCACGCAGACAGGCAGTCCAGGGAGTCCAGGTGAGGAAGACGTCCGCCTTGCACTGTAAGTGTGCCTGTCCCGTCCCGCAGCAGCTCGCAGCTCTTCAGGTTTGGAGAGATTTCTTTCACGCAGATGGCCTGCAGGAGGTAGTATAAGTGATGAACAATATGAAAGTTAACAAGTGAAAATCCGCAAATTAACCTATTCGTATCATCGCTGTAGGGAGTTTTCTCAACTAACCTTACAAGGCTTGCATTTCACTTACCTCTTAAACATATAGACTGTTTCTTGTGTAGGATAACAGTAGGCTATTGCCGTGATAAAGCAAATGTGGAACTCGCTCATATTAGACATCGCATATTTTCATTCTCCCTGTGTTTTGCCTTTATTCGGGTGTAGTCTGTAGGTAAAGATACATTTAACATTTAAAACATTTATTTAATTAATGTTACAGCAGTTTTGACCCCATCTTTTAATAAATGCTGCTGGCTGCGCTTTGACCTGCACACGGTTTGCGCCTTTACGCACGAGTTGTTAAACTTTCAAGACAATAATTGATCTCAACATTTTCGTTCTCGTTGTGAACAAGAGTAACAAGTGCTGTCTAACTCTAAATCTTAATCTAATCTCTAAATTGTTTACGTATATGTGTCTAATGTTTTAGTGTTTTTTCGGTGCTGAAAGGAAAGCATTTTGTTATGCGAGTGTAAAAGAGAACGAACCCCCTCAAACAGAAATAAAGTTTGTAGCATCTTAACTGTACTTACCATGTTTTTGAGGATGGAGATTGCCTGTTAGTCTCTTGAAGCACGCTATTACCTACTGTCTCCCCGCTGTCCATCAGCGTCTCTTCGGACTCGGACCTCCGACGTAAGGCGACCTCCTGATACCGGACAGCAAACCGGAGGCACGACCCACCGAATAGTAACTGGGGCCCGGTCGACTGCTTGTACCAGGCTTCGACTGGATGGCAGGAGATGAGCAGAGACACTCCGACGCACACCAAGGCCAAATCTGACTGCCTCTCCATGTCTTGAACCGTCTGGCACTTTTTACCAAAGGAATACGGCACTTTCCTCGTCTGTTGTTGATCATATCGGCCGACTTTTCGTTTTGATGGGTGTTGGGAAAACTTTCCTGCTTCTATATAGCTGACTGTTGACGTTATCGTGACCCAGGGCGTTCGTCAAATCAAAATTGAGGTGGGTGGATATGATCCGCTTTAATGCGGAGAAGGGGCAAAAAAAGACCCAATCCGAATTGATCAGGTGTTTGTGTGTTGGGGTGTGTGTGGGGGGGGGGTTAAGATGTATAGGGACGTCATCCCTGCTCTGAGCTTGTAAAGTATAAAATAATGTGATCAAAACTGAAAGATGTCCAAGTTATTTATGAGCAAGGACTTTTTATGTCTCGTTCATTTGACAAACTGATTTTTACAATCTCCTGAATGTCTAAAAGCATCAATACATTTCAACAACTTAAAAAGTCTGACTGGTTCATTTGTAAATCCTCAATAAAATGTTTTACAGAATTATGGTAGACCTTTCGAAGCATTTGTCCAGGTATTACAGACAGGGACAGGTTGAATATGATGCGAGCACCAGCACTAGTTGGTCAGCCAGAGTAGAGAACCATTGATACCAAATGGCCCTGCTGCTTTCTTTGTGTTCACACCATGATTTCAGACACAAGTAAAAGGTCAGTTGAAAAATGGTCAGACCAATGTGTCTGGAATCACACAAAGTGCATAATACCTTGGGTCCGTGCTTCCCTGCATGCATCAAAAGGTCCGAATCACTGAGCAGGCTTCAGAAGACCACAATATGAGTAAAATGGACAGATTGTTTAATAAAAAAAGCAGATCAATAACATGAGTGAATAACTGACTAACCCATGTTTATTCCCAACAGATTTCCACAGGAAAGGATTGATATCAGTCTCCTTTCAAAGTGGGCTCTGAGTAATCGTACACACCTTTTCCCAATTGATTTGCCGACCTCACCGGTCATACGTCATGAACTCCCCCGCCTTGTTTATTAGCAATCACAGCAAACAACAGTGATGGAGACAAATCAAAGGGATGCATCTACATTTGTTCAATTAACTATATATTAAGTTATGAGGGGTCTGGATGATGAGAAAATGTACCTTAAATGTATAGAGCCAGATAAGAAGGTTCATTGACTTGAATAACCAAATTATCTGGTTACATCGAAGAAGAATGTACTTATCATAAACAATGTTATAATTAAGGCAATTCAAGTTGATTTATTTTTTTTGATTAAAAAGTAGCATTGAATACAAAAATAAACTACATATGATTTTATAGAAAAATGTGTTAATGTGCTGGACACCGTGTCAATCAGATGATTAGAAGTACCAGTAGTGTCCATCAAGTCCATGTAGAGTGGTCTGCAGTGTGCTCTAGTTTGTCCTCCAGGACATAGTCAGGTCCACAAACCCAAGGGTCACCTCTCCCACTGCCACTTCTGCAACTCTGCCTCAGGCTCTCAGCACGGCGCTGTAGGTTTGGGTCTGATACCAGTTCCTCGTTTCCAGTGGGTCCGTCCTGTGTTGGTGAAGCATTTTTTCAAATTTAAACATCATAAACAGATAGAACAAGATTGGTGTTGTCTTATACTGAGGTTCTTGTGTTCCCATAAAAAAAAACATTGAAGGAAAAATAAGCTTTAGTGTTTAAATCCCAAATGAAGGTCTGAATGATGTTCTCTTCACCACAAAGAACATCCTCGTGCTCTTTTTTTTTGGTCCCAGTGAAGCAAAGGAAGCCCTATAGTGTTTCATTAAAATGGTTTTATTTGAAATTTAATATTTTGACAATATAAATGAAAAATGGATTGACATATTAGAATTTGTCAGACCATCAACACAGAAGGGGATGCTTTAGCTGCTTTCCTCTTTTTTCCTCTTCTTTTAGTAAACATAAACTGTACTTTGCGGTTTTTTTGTTCATTGCAGGAGAACGACCCATTTCCTCTTACGAAATTCATATTGGTTTTAGTTTTAGAACATTTTCTAATCCATTATTCTGTCAGTTTCTGACCATTTACCTATGCCTAATCACACTGAACAGTGGATGGTGCACCTTATATCATTCAGAAGAACTTGTATCCACCAATCAAGGTCAAATAATGTGATCACTCTGCTTTGGACGTCGATCTCTAAGCTCAAATGGGACTGATATTTATCTTCTGCTTGGCTGAAAACATGATGGAGCAATGATTTGTAACAGCACCCTGGAGTCGAACAGCTCCCAGCGCCCTCTGTAGTAATACTGCTCCAGGCTTTTGAACCAGTGTTTGGGCTCACTCAGCTTCGTGCGGTTCAGCAGGTCCTGGAGGTGGGTGACACATACGGTCCTGGTCGATGGGGAAGGGGCATACGATAGTGTAGGTGTGGAGAGGTGTGGTACGCCCCCTGGTGGACGGAGCGGGTTGGGTAGTACATTGTTACCTGAAATCAAAATGACAGTACAGCAGTCAAGGCCCATTGTTGACTCTTTCATTAGTGACAGGGACCATGACATCCCATCTGGAAGACACGAAAACGCAACAGTGCTCACAGACCTCGTGAAGGGACTGGCTGGCGTAGACGGTGTGCCAGCTGCCGGGCTCAGTGACCCGCGCAGGCAGTAAGGCGACCGTTGGAGGTGAACCAGGTGGTGGGCTTGCCGGGGAGGCTGTAGGACGGATAGGGAACAGAGAACCATTCCAAATGGTGGGAGCATGTCTGCCAAAAAGAGAGATGAGAAGAAAGAAAAGACCAGTGAGAAAAAAGGCAAACTACAGTAATCTTGAGTTGATACTTTCAATTTAATGTTAGTATTCATGTATATAATTATAGAAAATCTAAAATACTTTACTAATATTATTACAGTGTTGCTATTAATTCATACTGTAAACATATTTACATGTCACTGTCCATTGAAAACCACATATCTCCAAGTTTGGAGTTTTGAATGTTTCAGATGAATAAATCTGCAGGCATTATATCACAACTGTTATTTCTATTGTTTAATTGATGGTATTTTCATGATTACATTTAATTATTACCCTCTCAGGGATTCATTTTCATTTCTTGTTTTATCTGAAATCTGCTGCTAATGCACAATTGTTTAGGCTCCCTCTGGTGGCTGATGTAGCACATCAGATAAACACATTGACTGCACTGCTTGTTCATTTGTTGTAAGCCAGTGGTTCCCGACCTGGAACACACTGAGGGGTCCCAGATAAATCTGAGTGGTTACAAGATGACTAGAGAATTTTTTTTACTGACCAAAACCTGTGCGGCCTACAAAACCCTGGAAAAAAAAAATCAGAAAAGTCACTCTTTTTGGTAGAACTGCTCACAACTTCTACACTGCAGTGCCCTGCTACGTCCTGCTATGTCCTGCTGTGCCTTGTAATGCCGCACAGCGTCCTGCTATGCCATGAACTACTACAAAGACCTGCTACAAGCTACTAATTTTTTCTATTTGTTATTGCCACTCTTCATTCTAACCCCAACCGCCCGTCAGACACCGCCTACCAAGAGCCTGGTCTGACCGAGTTTTTCTGCCTAAAAGGAGTTTTTCCTCGCCACTGTCGCACTGTTGCTTGCTCTGGAGGAGACTACTAGAACTGTTGGGGTCCTTGTAATTCTGGAGTGTGGTCTATCTGTATAGTGTCTTAGATAAGTCTTGTTATGAATTGATACTAAAATAAAATTGAATTGAACTCATGTCTCGCTAAGGCTAGGGATGGGTGATGTAGAGAAAATCAAATGTCACGATATTCTTGACCAAATACCTCGATGTCCATATTGCGACGATGTATGGTTGACTAAATTTATTTACGCAGATTTTTTTGATAATATTCCCCATAAATGATATAATGACTTAGTGGGTAGAGGTAATTAATACTTATACAACAGCTAAACCAGTCCCTGGTAAGTTCAAAAATGCTTTACTGTAATGCAACCTTTTAAACCAGAAAGACAACCATTACCATATTATGAAATATCCAAATCTAAGACAATATCTAGTCTCATATCGCATATCGATATAATATTGATATATTGCCCAGCCCTAGCTAAGGCCCTAATTTCTTTGTTTATAAGGTACTCCCAGGTTCCCACAAGTTTAAGTTAAGACTTTTTCAGACATTTTCATAGCTTTTAGAAAGAAATTTAATACCAACTTCATGAACAAACTGGCAAAAGTTGTATGATATAATGGATGATTTTAGGCAATAAAAAGAATGGTTACCAAGTACTTGAACTTAATACAATATTTAATTGCAGCACTCAATACATGTATGCATGCATGCTTTGTGACAATTGATGAACACAATGAAGGAGGTATTTGACCTTATGAAAGGACAATACAAATGTTAGACCTTGTGAATGAAAATGTAATACTTTCTAAAGGAATTAAAGGCTTTTTAACGGTCTTATTTTTAAATATTATGTTTAAAAACTTTGAAAGACTTTTTAAGATCCCTGCGGGTACCCTGTTTTAAGAGTCACAAACCAAAAGAGGATTTTAGCAACTGTGTGAGCACTAAACTGGAACAAACTCGTTATGGACACTGTGCTCACAGCAAGTGGCTGACTTGACAATGACAGACCTTATGGTCTATCTTCATTACATCCATATCTTACCAAGCAGCTGACGTAGGCCTGGCTGTGTCCTCTCCCCATCGCTCCCTGTGCTCTGGAGAGGACACCACATGGGCTCTGCTGTCCCCGAGCGATACAGGTTGGTTCTGCCGTTCGGGAAGGGATGCCGTATCGGAGCTTAGATGACCAGAGTGTCATTCTCATAACCAGCGTCCCTGAGCTCCTGAAGACCAAACCGATACCTGCAGAGGAAATCCACACCATCATAGCTTAGCGTGTTCACAAAATAACTTCTCTCTGTCCTCTTCTTTGGCCTTTGGCCTTTTGGGTAGGGTTTTAAACCAACCTTGGTCCAGCCTGCTAACCGTGGTGTACTGTGCAGCCAAGTCAGCTCGTGCCGCGGTGTGTCCGGCACAAAAGGAGGAACTGAAGTACACGAGATGAGGACATTTCATCAACTTAAGTCTCTGTGTCTTTTAGATATACTGTATTTCATTACAATTATCAATGAGACAAATCTCAAGAATTTGTAATTTTTGTTGTAGAAATGTACCATGAATGAAAGAAAAATGACATGTTATGGTACATCATGAGCAGCACAAAAATATTCTTTCAAATGTACTGCTGTAGAAATTATAATGTTATAAATACAGAATTATAAATATTTTTGTTTTTTTAAAGGTGAAAAAAATCGCATGAGACCAGTATTCCAATTAAACCATTTGACAGTTTATAATCCTTGTTTTCCCATGAGGAGTGGGATTTGAACATTACATCTGTATGTCACTGACCTTACTCTTGTTCTGGTGTGTAATATTCTGGTGTCCAGTCAGTATTCTACCCATCCCCATTTCACCATTCCCAAACTTTCTCACAGAAAGCTCCATATTGGGGCTGCGAGTGTCCACATCGTGGGTGTCATGGAAGGCAACGTAAAGGAAAAACGGGCTTCTCTTCATCTTTCATATTTTCTTTATTCTCGTCTTTCTTTCGCCTACGTTCAAGGCTTCTTCGTTATGGGTCTGGAAAAACTTTCGTACCCAGAGTTTGATACGGGTGATGTTCCTCCCCACCTGGAGGACAGAGTTGTTCTCTTCGTGTAGGCAAAATCAAAAGGGTATACAGATCCAGACCTACATGCTTCTTCCCATTTATACCTGTGGGAGTGAGAAAAGAAAAAAGATAGAGTTGGAGAAACGGTGTGTGTGTGTGTGTGTGTGTTTGTGTGTGTTTGTGTGAGTGACTTAGACGTCTCTGTGTACTTACCTGTGTGCACGTTGGCTTGGCTGAGGAGCACGCAGACTTTGTACTCCGTCAACGAGTTGAAGTTGTGAACACCCTGATGAAGCCCGTCATTCCGTTCTGGTGCTGAAACACATCAAATAATCTAAATACTGTGCCTTCATGCAAAAATGAGAGGCATCAATATAATATAAGGTGTGTGTTGTGCATGCGTGTGTTTTTACTTGTGGCAGGCCGTGAGGATGGTGGAGCGACTGGGGAGCAACTGCTGACAGAGGTGAAGGCGTTGTAAACACCAGGCTACGACGCTGGCCAGAGCGCGCAGGTGGGGGTGTGGACCACAGAGTGTTATACCCCTCCGTCTCAAAACCTGCATCATCAGCTGGAGAGGGAAAAAGACACATCAGTATTAGCTCTACACTGCATGGATTTGCTCTTATTCAGCCACAGAGCACTCATGATTCACCCACTGATGTTGGACACACGGCTAGTGTTTTCAGTTTATCCTAAGGTGTTTCATTGGGTTGACCGTAGAGCCATGTGCAGGCAAGTTCTTCCACACCACATATGGTTGAAACAACCATATAAACCAGGCTTTGTGCTCGGTGGCATGCTCATGTTTAAACAATCTGTTGCTACAAGGTTGAAGGCACACTGTTGTCATTGTAAGTTAAGATTTCCCTTAAATGGAATACATAGAAGCATGTGTAGGCTGTGATAGACTTGTCCATAATTATATGAACAATAGTGTACATCATCAGGTGTTTCTGTTATTTTATCCCCCCCATCCATATCAGTGAGGGTAGATTATAATAGTGTCCCCTCTCTGTATAATGCAATAGATTTATTGCAGGACTGTTGTATTAGAGTGTATTTGTTTCAGATAGGTGTACCTATATTTCAGCACTGTATTCTTCCAGTTCAAAAATAGTTTGAGTCTCTACAACTAGAACGCTTATAAATGTAAAAGTTACTCCACCAATTATTAGAAGGACATTTCTTCTCTTTGACTCCCCAGAACATGATGCCAAAATGAAAAACTCAGCACATGATCGGATGAGGATGATAAGTTATTTTGACTGTTTCACGTAGATCTCGCCAACTTAGTCTCAAAATTATTTCTGGTTTAGCTTTTAAACATTTAATATAGTCAAAACATATTACATAATAATAAAACTAATTCAGTCATACCAATGATTACCTAAAGTAGGCCTACATAACGTGACAGTCAGAGCCGTGCGCCTGACGTTTTGGACCATGTTGGACTTGTTTTCATGTCTTCCTCAAACACTTAAGCCCCGCCCAACTGTGGTCACATGAACATGGTCACGTGAGGATAGAAAACAGGAACTGTCTCGCGGTCTTCATTAGCGAAATGTCATTTTGGGAAGTGGTTTTAAAAATAGCAACACCGCATTGACACATCCATGGATAACAAGAGAAGAGCGAAAATCACAGCTGAAACCAGTGAATAAAAAAGATGAAGAGAGAGAGATTTATAAGAATTTCTATTTATTCTGTTGTCTTATTTTTCTATTTTATTCTATGATATTGGATTGTTTGCTCTTTTCTATTCTTTTAAAGTTCAATATTGTTTTATTAGGATAAGCCACTGAGATCATCATCTCGTTTCGAGGGGTTTCCAAATATAGTACAATCCCTCAATAACAACTGTGTAGTGTGTTATTTTTTCTGTTCTATTAGTTCTGTTTTTTTGTTTTCAGTTCTATTTAAATCTCTCTATTTTATCTTCACTATTGTGTATTGTTCCAGTCACGGCCGCTATCAAATTTAAATCATTCCTGTTCAATCTGTTCTAGTAACTATTATAGCCTACATAACATAACACATTATATGACCACATGGGAGATATAAAAACATTACCACTGTAAAATGAAGCTACTGTAAACTCAATAACACAGAGGAATATGTGTGGATTATTTCTTTGTTTAATGGCTTGTAGATGATTGTGGGAAAAAAGGTATGCAAGCACACTTGCCTGTCCATATACCATCATAAAACCTAACAACCTAAAAGCGTGTTTAGGTAGAGGGCACGAAAGACACTCTGATGTCTGACCGGCAGTTTTACAAGCTAGTTTTTTTTTACTATGACCACAGATCACAGAATGCACCAACGACATGGCATCCGCTTTCTTTATATGCTACATGTTTTTCCAGAAGAACACAGACAAACTGCATGCACACAGAGCACATCTTTGTTGTGTTTCCCTGAATGCTGTGCGCAAAACCAGAAACCAAGCAGCACCTCCCAAAAGCTGCTGAGTGACATTTAAAGCAGAGGAGGAAACTAAACCGTTTTTGTAAGTGGCTTTTATTCTGTAATCAGCCTACTCATGCTTTGAATATGTAAAACGTCCCTTTCCCTTTGTGCACTTGATGCTGTCTTTTCATCCTTTTTGTTGTTTCGTCATCCTCCTCCAGGTTCTCCTTCCTGACCCGTGATCCTTGTGCGATGGACCGGCCTCTGCTGGGTCATTGTCGGCTTGGGGCTGCTGCTCCTTCACACACCCTCAAAGCCTGGCTTCCCATCCTCTCCTGGCTACCCAGTACAAGCTGAAGTGGCTTCAGATGGACCTACTCGCAGGCCTCCACCGTCGGTTGACGACTGTACCGCAGGCGCTGGCTTATGCTGAAGTAGCCGGCCTTCCGTTTCAGGTGAATCGTAGCTGGGTTTTTCTGTGGATTCAACTTCCATTTAGATTTAACTCTCTCCAGCTAGGCTGTTTTCAATCACAAGTTGTTAAAATTAACTTGATCCAGTATTTTATTCTTATTTGACAGGAGACATGAATTGGGTCTATGACTTGAGATGAGATTTTACACTATTTAAAAAAACAAATAGTACAAGAATAGCAACAAACTATAAAATACTTTCTTAAGCACAATAAATTACTATCAAACACTCAAAAAATGATTTCGTGAAGACAGATGCTGTTTTCTCCTCCTCGGCATTTTATTAATTGCAGTAAACAGGAAGTAGGCTACTTTAGCATTTATTTATGATTCATGACCATTAAGGAGAACATTTCTTTTTGTTTGTCTTTGTGTTTGTTGATTTTCAAGCAAAATGCCACACATTTTCTCAAACTTTTGAGAAGATTTTTTGTTCCGCAAATTTATATTCTGTGGGTTTGTGAACAGATAGTTGGACAAAACAAGTAATCTACAAGAAATATTGGGGTCATTTTCCCCTTTTTCAGACATTTTTGACCAAATGAGAAATCAATTCACTAGAATATAATAAGAGTACAGATCCCTTCTACATACGTTTTTAAGACATCTACAATACTCTTACAATTACATTTGTTCCTTCCATCATTGAAAAACTCTGACTCTATGATTACAGTATGAAAATGGTTTTTAAATTTCAAAAGTTTAACTTGCTGGACACAAGGCCTCCTACTTCCCTGAAAAGTCCTTTCTCAGTGAGTTTGCACTAAAGATTCACATTTCCACATCACACTGTTTTTTGCATATTGAACCTTCCAATGTAGTTATGTCACAATTATAAACTCGATTTACGGTGGGCACAGAGAAACTTTCCACCTTCATCATACAAATATGAAAAAAGCTTTACTATAGTGTTGTTGAGTGGAGAAAGGCCTGTAATGAATCATCTAAAAGCCGTTCTCTCCTCGTACGGACCTCTACGCTGCTTTCAGGGTGGGTCATCTACCCCTCCTGGGGACCTCTAAGACTGACACTGGTCCCACTGCCATCTGTCCTCCTGTGCTTCTCCTTGGTGGGGGAGCCGCACCAAGCCGTGCGGCTCACTCCTCTTGTGGAGTCATCCAGGCCCTAATGGCATTACTGATATGGTAAATCACGGGTCATCGGCGCACCAGTTTTTGGGGTATTCTTAATTTAGTTGAAACTTGCGAGCCAAGTGGACAAACATACAAAAAGTGTGACATATTGTTTTCACTTAAGCAATTATATTTGGCATATGTAAAATTTAAGTTGAGCTCTGTATCAAAACCTGATTTGAAAACATTACGATTTAGAAATGATTTGTTTAGAAAAGAGGAGAGATATACATGTCGGGGAACAGAGGGTAGGTACCTCCCCTTTCCTCTGCTTTGCCCGCCCAGAGAATTTGGCTCATCCATGAAAGAGAGACACATGGCTTTTTCAAATGAGCAAAGCTACAGACTCAGAATGGTACATACTAGGAAGCTCACTGTTGGACTGGCTTATTGGCTGTAATTCTGCACCAAGATATGGTATTAGGGACCACTAAATTCTATATAAAACACATCCAAGAGCACCATGTCATGGACCTTTTAATCCCTCCCAAATTCTGTGAAGTCTGTAGATTTTTCAACCATGCTTCTTTTTTTTTGGGGGGGGGAGGTTCAAGGTCATGTCATGACTGAAATTGTTCATTGCTTTGCTTGTCTTCTGCAGGTTTCCTGCTAGACTTCATCTCTTTCCTGTACATAAAAGGTTTCACTTGTGCTGCTGCGATAACCATTGGCTTTGGCCAGGTCAAGGTGAGAGTTAAATACATGCACTCACTGGACTCTCAATCAAACCACAGCAACATAAACCACACATACAGCACATCCACAAATTTAAGCAAAAGGCTATTTTTCATCCGTGTCCCTGGACAGATTAAAATTGTCTCCCTAAAAACAACAACAACAAGAAAATTACAGTCAACAATACAAATAAAAAAGTAGTAAAACAGATAAACTCTGTACATACTTTAATAAATACTGTACAAATATAATACAGACATAGGGAAAATAAAAATAAAAAAATAAAATAAAAAGATACTACCATAAAAACACAATGGAAGACACAAGTTGCAGCACGGTTGGGTTGAGTGAAAATACATTTTCTTATTAATGCCGACATGTCTGATGTGTTATGAACCAGTTTTTTAGATGTTTTTTGAACACCACCAGTTACCAGCTCCTGTACTCATGAACAGAAATGTCAAAGATACTGTACGTATGTTTGATTTCATTTAGAACATTATTTTTATTAGTAGTTTTGTCAGGTCCATTAAGTCAAGAACAATGCAGACATAAAAATGCTTTAAGAAGTTGTATTAAATAATTACAAATTACATTTGGTAGTATGGCTCTGTTCAGAGGAGTCCCCTGACTCTTCCCTTTCATGGTGCTCATGAAATGGTCGTGTTTTTCTGTTTTCTAGAATTACTAGGACTTCAGGGCATTCCCCACGAGTTTGTCCTGGAATCTACTACACCTTCTACAAGATCCCAGAAGCCGGATAGTGATGTGGTACTGGGGCTGCTTGTCTCGCTCTGCTGGTCATGTTGTTTTTATGAAGACGAGTCTGGGCTCTGACGACGCTCCCACCTGCTCCAGAGTCGCCAGGAAACTAGTGTGACAGTTTGCTACCAGTCAGTACGTGTGTGTGTGTGTGTGTGTGTGTGTGTGTGTGTGTGTTGTGTGTGTGTGTGTGTGTGGTGTGTGTGTGTGTTGACGTCCTTCACATAAAATCATTAGGATTAAGGCAAATTAATTAGCATTTTTTAATTTCACTTGCTATGAATTTACGTTATTCCAGATGCAGATGTCTTTATCTTTCGTGATTGATTGTGTTTAACATTTTACAGTGTGTCTGCACTATGTTTTACTTTTCTAAAACTTTCCTCCATTTCTTCATGTCTTCTCTTTCTTGGTCAGTGCGTAACGCTCTGGTGGTCATGGCTGCATCCTTGTGGCATTTCTTGGAGGCTTACGGCCTCCCGTGTTTACAGTCACTGGGAAACTTCCCAGGGCCTCCCCGCCGATCAGGCCCCCACCCACCTCAGACACCACAGCTAACGGCACCGTCGTCTCCTTTGGACAGTTGTAGAGTAGGAGGTCACAGTGACAAGGCCAGCAACTGGGGGATGGCAGTGATCTTTTTTGTTAAAGTTGCAACTTTAACTTCCTTCTTTCCCAGTTCACCAGAAGAGCAGCTGACTAGCCAGTTGTCCTTCTGTGTTTTGTGCAGGCTTTGGAGGAGGCCTTGCGGTAATTCCGTTCATGGGTTTGTTGAGAGCATTGCAATTGCCAAAGCTTTTGGTAAGTGTTTTTAGCTACACTAGCAGCGTAGAGATGGCAATGTCTGTCTTTCAGTTTGGCCCAGACTAAATATCTCAACAATTATCAAATGGATTTCCATAAGTGTTGTTCAGACCACATGATCATGAGCAATCCTCTAGCTCACCTGGTAGAGTGTACGCACGTGTAGGCAGTGGCCCGGGTTTAATCCGACCTGCTTCGTGTCATCCCTCTCTCTACTCTATCTACTAAAAAGCCCCCCAAAAAACATATTAATAATAAGGCAGTTACAGAAGGGTGTCTGATTTTAACTTCCTGTTGTTGTCCTCAGCCAGTCAGAACGACTACAGAATTGATGCCAACCAGGAGCTGCTGGCAATTGTTGTGACCAATATCTGGGCTCCTTTGTGTCAGCCTATCCTTTCACTGGCAGCTTCGAAGGTGTGTGTGCGGCGCGGCCCGTGCGTCCCGTGAAACAAGAGAGAGTGTTTGTGAGTGAGAGTGTGTGTGAGTGAGTGAGACAACACTAGAGAATGCAGTTTTTTAATATTTACAGCATAATGTTTTCTGCTCACATCCAGGACGGCAGTAACTCTCAGACTGTGTTTTGCACTCCAGCTGGAGGAATCATCACCAGTGAGTTCTGACACTTTCCAATTTTATGGTCTATGTTAGGGGTTGGCAACCTTTACGACTCAAAGAGCCATTTTGGACCCATATCACACAGTAAAGAAACACTGTGAGCCACAAAACCCTTTTGAAATTTTAAATGAATAACATTGCCTATAACGTTTTTTTTTTTTTGCCTTTGTGCTATGTGATGCCCAGCAATGTGTAGTCACATTACGTGGTTTCATTTTGGTATTTGAATAGTCAGCATATTTTATGCTTTATAAGGGCCTCAGTTCTTGCTTTGGTGTAAATTTATTTTGTAAGCTCTATGCCAAAGTTCACCACAAGGGGCCACGCCCTTCCAGTGAGACGGCATATTGTGGCTTTCTATGTTATAATTCGGGGTCGGCAGCCTTTTTGAAGTGCCATTTAAATGTTCTTGTCAGTGTGCGAACTCTAGCTCACCCAGTAAGAGCTTGCGCCCATGTGGCTGAGTCCTCTGCAGCGGCCCGTTGAGTCCACCTGCGGCCTTTTGCTGCGTGTCATCCCCCCCTTCCCCCTCTCTCGCTCTTTCTCTCCACCTTTCCTGTTTATCCACTGTCACAATCTATCTAATAAAGGAAAAGCCACAATGAATTATCACAACAACAAAAAATTCTTGTTTAATCAGTGTGCCACACCAGTATTAACCTGGCCATTATCTACAGAGCCTGCTCAGGAAGTGTTATTTTTGGTCTTTGCTAAATGTGGATGGAAAAGTCAATCATACTACTGAATAACCAATGGCTGTGAAAGCATCATATGACATGTAGATAAGAGAGGTCACGTCAACATTTCCAAAAAACTCTTTGCACACTTTGCTAATTTTTCTAGATTTACTTATATTTGTTTTTCAAATGTATGTATGTGTGTGTAATGAATGTTTGAGTATTGTCAAGGAAAGATTGTAGACCCCAGGAATAATAGCTTTTAGTGAATGCTGAAGCTAATGGGGATCCAAATAAAACAAACAAGTTGCTAGTAAGTTACTCACTGTTGCTGGCCCCTGTTATTATCTATTAGAACACTCTTTTTTCTTAGCTTCCTTTTCCTGCTGTCTCTCTTTCCTCTGTAGCCGTGTGTTGTCATGGATTTTCCGAGGTAGAAGTGTTTGAAGAGAATGACAACACTTATCTTAAACAACATTAATCTAAACAGATATATGAAACCGCAACCCCTTTGAAGTAAACCATTAATGCACTCAACCGGACTTTGTGATCATGTCTTATTAATCAGCGAGGCAGAAGGATTGTTTTTCTGTGGTCTGCTCAAAACATTACAACAGTAGTCTGTTAAAAACCTCACTTATTTTTTTTGTTTACTTCTTGGTTCAATGTAACATTACATTGGTAAAATGTGCTTTTGGAGGGGGTTTTTGACTTTACATTAACCTTTTTCTTGGCACAAAACCCAAAGATTTTTGTTATTTACTTTTGAATTTTAAATATGTGGTCTGGAACAACAACAAAGAATATATCTTATTTATATGACTTTCACTTCTCTCTCTCTCTCTCTCTTCTCTCTCTGTCCTCTCTGTCCTCTCTCTCTCTCTCTCTCTCCTCTCTCCTCTCTCTCCTCTCTTTCTCATTCTCTCTTGTGTGTATGTTGATTTATTTTTTGCTGAGTCTAAATTCTTCTTAGTTTTTGGAAATGAGGAATCTCTTAAATGTTCCCTTCTCCTTTCTCTCTGTTTTCACAGGTGTGATATATGTTGCTTTCCCTGGCATTCCTCATGCCGGCCTTCTACTACATCCCCAAAGCTCCTTAGCTGCTGTTATCATCTGTGCTGTAGCTCCCAGTGGTGGTTACCGTGTTGTGGCTAAATGTGGAAGATACGCAGTAGGTGTCTTCTTTGTTTTATGTGTCTCTCATACAGTATATTTGTTTGTTAATTGTGGTCTCATGTGCACTTCTCTCCTTCAGAGCTGGACTTGCTGCCTTTTGTTGTGACGTTCCTGATGAGTTTTTGGCAGGTGCGTATGGCATTGTAGGAGTGTAGCTGTAATCTGGAGCCCTGCTGCTGTTCAACTTGGCAAGACCCCAGATAAAGGTACTGGAATATTCTGTATAGGACGGTGTGTGCGGGAGGAGAAATATAACCTTTCAATGCCACCAAGGTACACATAGTCATTTTTTTGCATTGTTACAGGACAAAGTACCATTCCTAAAAGTAGTCATTAGTTAGTAGTATTTGTCATGGATTTAATTCACTTATTTAGCCCAAAACAGAGAGACATGTTTCAATGTAATTTACCATAATTTCCATTTACTGTATCCCCCCAATATAAATTATATTCTGATGATATTTCATCCATATCTCCCACCTTTAGTTGATGGTCCACATGGAGATATATACAGCAGAGTTCAGAGAAATATAATATTCATCTAAATGATCAAAGTAGACTATCCATCACTTTTTTGGGTACCTTGAGCAGGGCTTCTTTTATAAACGTGACACTAGTCCCAGAAGTGTCGAGCTGCTCTACACCTTTTCTCCATTAACAACAGTCTATAACCAGAGGCTGACTCTTTTGGCATGACCTCTTGTCTTCCTCGTGAAATACGAATTCACTCACTCAGAGTAAAACAAGATGAGGATGTTTTTGAGGAAATAGGTACAACACAAGGCCAAAGGGCTGCTGCAGTGCTTTAACATAAAATCATGATATCTAACGGTACAGGTTGCTTTTGTGTTCACTTGTTTCTTTGTGGTATCAGGTGTCTGATCATGGAATGCTGGTGATGGAGCTGGGTATGGACTCAGCTTCCCTGCCACAGAGTATCTCAGCCACATCATACACACTCAAGCTCTGCAGGTAGGATTTGTTTGATAGCCTGTCTTTTTTTCACACGACACTTAAGTAATGTGTGGTGATCCCTTTTGTGTTTAAACCCCCTCCTCTCTTTCAGTTTTTCCTCTCATTTACTCTCCTGTTTCTTCACTTAATGTCTCTCCCCAAGTGGCTCCCTCCACGCTCAGTGGTCCTGGATTGCCATCATGTCAGTATTGTTGATTACTCAGTGATCAGCGAACTCGGGGACCTGCTAGCAGTTCAAATTACGAGAATGCAACTGGTCTTTTCCAGAATGCAGGTTAGTTTTTATTGAAAATGTCCAAAATAAAACGCCAGAATTCAGTTTCTTTTAACAACACAACAAACAAAATATATATGTGTACCTCTGTTTTTTATCTCACACCCTCTGTCTCTTCCTCCCCCACCTTCAGCCCTCTGTTCTGGAGGTTCTCCTCGCAGCTGGTCTGCAGGGTTCAGGTATACAGACAGCGTGGAGGCGGCGCTGCAGATGGAGTCAGAAAGCCTCCTCAATGTATGACACAAAACCATCCAATCACAGACTGAGAGGAGATTTCTGATGCTGGACAGAAGAATGTAGCACACATGATCAGTGACATTTCTGATCTGAGGTTTATTGGGCTGTTGAAACAACTGATCCACTTGCTGTAAGGTTGTGTACGGCTAAAAAATCAGGAATCACTGTGGGATCTCCGAGATTACAGCACTACATTGCAATCGCACAACATCACTGAACAAGATGTCTAATACTGTTTTTAACAGCATTGTATATGCTTTTGTGCTTACGGGTGTCTGTTTGTCAATATGACCAAAACAGGGCACCCAGATACTCAGTGGGTAGAGCGGGTACCCATATACAAGGCTTGCTCCTCGACGCAGCGCGGGTCCGGGTTAGAATCCGCCTGCGGCACCTTTGCTCTGCATGTCACTCCCCCTCTCTCTCTCCCCCTTTCTCACGCATCTTTGTCTGTCTAATAAAGGGAAACCCCCGAAAAAATAACTTAAAAAAAAATAAAAATAATGACCAAAACAAGTACGTAACACATATGCCACCATTAAACAAGTTGTTTTTTACTATCTAAGTAAGTGTAAGGTGAATGGTTTTCCTTATTTTTTCAATTTTGTATTGCAATATTTTTAAAACTGGGTTTTTTGGGAACACTAACACAAATAGCACAACCACACACCCAATTTGCAGAACACTCATACCCCTTGCTAAATGAACACTCTTGCAAAAGTATACACTAATTTAAAAAAAAAAAACACAAATTTGTTACCATAAAACCCACACTTCCTATAATACTTCAGTTTGAACCAGTTACACACTGTTGTTGCTAACCTAAAACACTTTTAGCAATTCTACTTCTAATTTCTAATTATACTATTGTAGTGTTCTGTTTTAACAGCGTACTTTAATATTTAACTGGTGATAAGACCGAAAAAATAGATTTAAATAAATAATTAAATACTATGATAACATCTAAATACATATAGATGGACATCGTTATGGTTTAAAAAAAATCATAAACAACATAGCAATCCAGCTTCCTGGCCAAATAGACCGCAACCAATACATTAAAAGGAATATATTTAAAACATGATAAGATCTCATTAATAAATGTTGATTAAAACAGCGGTTATAGGACTAAAAATACCAAACTGCCACGATTTTTAAGGGGCCGTGTTCTTCCTTTCGTCTATCCGATGGTCGGATAACATGAATGTCTATCTGACGGACCCTCACGTCGAAAAACAAGCGCAAAGCGTACACCTTTTTCATAAGAACTTGAAGCCAGGGGACCATGCGTCAGACATTTGACTGTATGGATTGAGTCTTGTATTGCAACAGCATTTATCTTTGTTAACTTTAACTCTCCCATGGGTGTGAATACTTTTTATAGCCACTGCCATAATTACCATAAAGTACTCAAACTCAAAACAGTTTGTGTGTGCACACGATTTCCAGAAAGAGATCATTTACTGACGGTAAATATTTACTCGAACGATTTTGGGGAAATCAGCCTATTCCACCTTTTCTTTTTCAACACTGATGTAGAGTAGAAATAGATAAATAATTACTTTCCATTGCAGCTTACTGTACATGAACAATTTGAACCAGTTTTTACATCTTTAACTGATTTATTTTTTGTTGTTGTTGACCAAACTAATAACTCAGTCACACACATCCATTGATGAATCGGTGCAAAATATTAGTGCAATATTTTATGGGACCCATACCATGTTCACTATCAGTCATGATACCTTGACTTCTCCTTCTCCACAATGGGTTGACATTTTTGTTTTGAGGACCATCATAGGCTACACCACATGCAGGTCTGCCTCAGGATGATTGTAATCAATTTTGATGATGCCCTCCAAATGAACCATCATTGCAGTCAAAATGTTAATTTGTCCAATACGTATTTATACGGATTATAAAACGGATTATGTTGTGGTTTTTTAGGACTTTATTTGAGTAATGAACGTTGTAAGGCTACAGAAAATAACTCCTTAAATGCAAACTATTGAAAGGACTGGACATTGTTATTCTGAGTACACGTAGAAACAATAACCCAAAACTAGAACATGCATTTCCTGCAGAAAATGCGTGGGAATGCTGAATAGCTGAAATGCTAAAGCTAACCTGGTTGAATGGTTTAAATCATAAAAGTTGTAAGAATAGTTGAAAGAGTAGGAATGGCTTAATTAAGCTAATAACACCACTAATGTAAAAATATGTGGAAACATTTTAAAATTTGAAATGCTAAAGCTAAACTGGAGAAATAGCTTAAATCAGAAAGAGACAAAGTAGAGAATAGTCAAAGTCGAATTGCCAAAACTAACCTGGTTGATAACCTTAAATCAGTAAGAAGAAGCTTAAGTATAAAAAGAGTTGAAAAAGTAGGAATGGTTATAATTAAGTTGAATAAACCATTAATGCTAAAAGGTGAAAAAAAAAAAAAATAAAAAATTGCCAAAGCTAAACTGGATAAACAGCTTAAATCATAAGACGATATTGAGTCCATCCATCCATCCATCCATCCTCTCATCCGCTTATCCGGTATCGGGTCGCGGGGCAGCAGCTCCAGTAGGGACCCCAACTTCCCTTTCCCGAGCCACATCAACCACTCCGACTGGGGATCCCAAGGCTTCCCAGGCCAGGTTGGAGAATAATCTCTCCCCCTATTCCTGGGTCTTCCCCGAGGTCTCCTCCCAGTTGGACGTGCCTGAACACCTCCCTAGGGAGGCGCCCAGGAGGCATCCTTACCAATGCCCGAACCACCTCAACTGGCTCCTTTCAACGCGAAGGAGCAGCGCTCTACTCCGAGCTCCTCTCGATGACTGAGCTTCTCACCCTATCTCTAAGGAGACGCCAGCCACCCTCCTGGAAACCCATTTCGGCCGCTTGTACCCTCGATCTCGTTCTTTTCGGTCATGACCCAGCCTTCATGACCATCGTGAGGGTAGGAACGAAAATTGCCCGGTAGATCGAGAGCTTTGCCTTCTGGCTCAGCTCTCTTTTCGTCACAACGTGCGATAAACAAAATGTAATACCGCACGGCTGCTCCGATTCTCCGACCATCTCACGCCCTATGGTCCCCTCACTCGCAACAAGCCACCCAAGGTACTTAAACTCCTTCACTTGAGGTAAGGACTCAATCCCTACCCGAGAAAGCCCTCCATCGGTTTCCTGCTGAGAACCTGGCCTCAGATTTAGAGGTGCTGATCCTCATCCCAGCCGCTTCACACTCGGCTGCGGAACCGATCCTGAGTGCTAAGGTCACAGACCGATGATGCCATCAGGACCACATCATCTGCAAAAGCAGCGATGAGATCCCGACCCACCGAACTGCAACCCCTCCCCGCCCCGACTACGCCTCGATATCCTGTCCATATACATATTACAAACAGGATTGGTGACAAAGCGCAGCCCTGGCGGAGGCCAACCCTCACCTGAACGAGTCCGACTTACTGCCGAGAACCTGGACACAGCTCTCGCTTTGGTCATACAGAGATTGGATGGCCCTGAGAAGGGACCCCCCTCACCCCATATTCCCAGCACCTCCGACAATTTCTCTCCCGGGGGACCCGTCATACGCCTTCTCCAATCCCAAAAGACATGTAGACTGGTTGGGAATACTCCCAGGCCCCCTCCAGGATCCTTGCGAGAGTAAGATCTGATTCGTTGTTCCACGGCCCAGGACGGAATCCGCATTGTTCCTCTTCAATCCGGGTTCGACTATCGGCCGAACCCTCCTTTCCACACCTTGGAGTAGACTTTACCAGGGAGGCTGAGAAGTGTGATACCCCTGTAATTGGGCACACACCCTCTGGTCCCCCTTTTTGAATAGGGAACCACCACCCCGGTCTGCCACTCCTTAGGCACCGTCCCAGACTTCCCACGCAATGTTGAAGAGGCGTGTCAACCAAGACATCCCCTCCCACCCAGAGCTTTCAGCATTTCTGGACGGATCTCATCAATCCCTGGGCTTTGCCGCTGTGGAGTTTTTGACTACCTCAGCGACTTCCACCAGCAAATTTGACGCAATCCCCCATAATCCTCCTGCTCTGCCTCTACCATAGAGGGCGTGTGCAGCTGGATTTACCGCTCTATTACCTCCCCACTTGAGGTCACCACATCCCATCCTTACTGTATACAGCTTGGATGATCCCTCGCTTCCCCCTCCTGAGGGCGAACGGTTTTTCCAGAAGCACCTTGGTGCCGACCGAAAGTCCTTCTCCATGTCTTCTCCGAACTTCTCCCACACCCGCTGCTTTGCCTCTGTCACGGCAGAGCTGCAGCCCTTCGGGCCCGTCGGTACCCTGCAGCTTCCTCCGGAGTCCTCCGGATAACTATCCCGGAAAGACTCCTTCTTCAGTCTGGACGGCTTCCCTGACCACCGTGTCCACCAGGTGTTTCGTGGGTTACCGCCCCTTGAGGCACCTAAGACCCTAAGACCACAGCTCGTGCCTGAGCTTTAGCAATGGAAACTTTGAACATTGTCCACTCAGTTCAATGCCCCCAGCCTCCACAGGGATGCACGAAAAGCTCAGCCGGAGGTGCGAGTTGAAAGTCCGTCGGACAGGGGCCTCTTCCAGACGTTCCCAGTTTACCCGCACTACACGTTTGGGCTTACCAGGTCTGTCCAGAGTCTACCCCACCCCCTGACCCAACTCACCACCAGATGGTGATCAGTTGACAGCTCTGCCCCTCTCTTCACCCGAGTGTCTAAAACATACGGCCTCAGATCAGATGAAACGATTATAAAATCGATCATTGACCTTTGGCCTAGGGTGCTCTGGTACCACGTACACTTATGAATATCCCTATGTTCGAACATGGTGTTTGTGATGGACAATCCATGACTAGCACAGAAGTCCAACAACAGACAACCGCTCTGGTTTAGATCAGGGGGGGCGTTCCTCCCAATCACGCCTCTCCAAGTATCTCCATCATTGCCCACGTGTGCGTTGAAGTCCCCCAGGACAACAATGGAGTCCCCTACTGGAGCCCCATACAGGACTCCATTCAAGGTCTCCAAGAAGGCAGAATACTCCGAACTCTTGTTTGGTGCATACGCACAAACAACAGTCAGAGTTTTCCCCCCCAGCACCTGCAGGCGTAGGGAGGCGACCCTCTCGTCCACCGGTGTAAACTCCTACGCAGCGGCGCTCAGCCGGGGGCTTGTGAGTAATGGCCCCTCCCCTGAGACCTCTGTGCCATGGGAGACCCTACCAGGAGCACAATGGAGCACGATGTTGAAGTAGTAACAATATTTGAAAAATGCTGAATAGCTGAATTGCTAAAGCTAAACTGGTTGAATAGCTTAAATTTGTAAAAGCTATAAGAATAGTTTAAAAAGTAGGAATGGTTTTAATTAAGTTGAATAACACCACCACACAATAAGAGCTAGAGTTTTAAGAAGCTGAAAGTCTGCAGAAGTTACGGACAACCAAAAAATACACTTAATAATAAAAAAAACATAATGGGTTAAATGCCTTTGTCAGGGTTGATGTACTACAGCAGAGATCACTGGGGGTTAACTGTCTTCACAGGGAACACATAATTTGGGATGAAACTGTTGGAATCAAGCCTGGGTCTCCCAGACAAAGGGCATGTGTCACAACCACTGCGCCACCAATGTAATAGTTGTGTGATAAGCTATACATGGTCATATATAATGTATCTGTGTGTGTTTGTCTGTCTATCTGTCTCTGTGTTTGTGTGTGTGTGTGTGCGCGTATGTATGAGTGTACGATACAGACAACATAATGGGTTAAATGCTTTGGTCAGACTTAATGTACTACAGCGGAGATCACTGGGAGTTAACTGTCTTAATGGGGAATACATCATTTGGGATGACGCTGTTGGAATCAAGCCAGGGTCTCCCAGACTAAGGGCATGTGTCACAACCACTGCGCCACCAATGTAATAGCGGCATAAACAGCTATATATGGTCATATATAATGTACCTGTGTGTGTCTCCATCTATCTCTGTGTGTGTTTCTGTGTGTTTCTCTATCTATCTCGGTGTGTTTCTATCTGTCTGTGTGTGTTTGTCTGTCTATCTGTCTGTGTGTGTGTGTGTGTGTATGTGTGTGTACGATACAGACAACCAAAAAATGCACATAATAATAAAAAAAACATAATGGGGTTAAATGCTTTTGTCAGGGTTGATGTACAGAGCGGGAATCAAACCCCAGTCCATATCCACTGGGCCATCACTTGGGGTTACCTGTCTTCATGGTGAAAACATTGGTTGAGGTATTGATGTGGGAATCAAACCCGGGTCTCCCACACAAAAGGTATATGTTATAACCACTACACCACCACCATAAAATCTGTTCAGTAAACTATACATTAAAGTATATAATGTGTGTGTGTGTGTGTGTGTGTGTGTCTCTGTGTATGAGCTGAAGACTGTAAAAGTTGAACGGTTTTAAAAGCTGAAATTTATGCAGAAGTCACAGAGAGCCAAAAAACGTACGGAATGAGGAAGAATAAATAAAGAACCGA
>NC_045734.1:22335492-22356146 GCF_008692095.1 Etheostoma spectabile | reverse complement strand
TTGGAATGCTGTTCCACAGAATTCCCACAATTAAACAAAGAAAAAAGGGGAGGGCCACAATGATTCTAGGTAATAATTACACTCTTAAAAAAGGATTTGAAGCTTGCTCTCATTGACTTTAATGTTAAAGTAAAATGTTTAAAACCTTAATATTTGAAAAAGTATAAATAGTAGAAAAATAGTAGAAGAAGTCCCATCATCTACTGAAAGAGCTGAAGATTGTAAAAGCTGAACGGTTTAAATCGCTGAAAGTATTCAGAAGTTACAGAGAGCCAAAAAACGTACGGAATAAGAGAATAAATAAATAAAACCAAAAACAATCCCACAATTAGCAACCATAGCGGCTAAGAATTGGACATAGTCACTACACTACTATATACTAGTACTCAATACATTCTGAGAACACAAACCAAATAGGCTTTCTTAGCAATGTTTCTACCTGTGTGACTGAAAGCTACGTTAGTAAAGCTTTCTTTTGAATGATGCCCAACCTTTCAGGGAGGTGTTTGATTGATTTGTAGCTACTTCTAGTGCACATACTTACTGGCATGAACTGCAATATTTAAGATATTATCTGCACTCTTGTTAAGATAAAGAACTGGGTCAATTGTACTTGGAGTTATAAACCACTATGAGGAAGTGAGTTTAGAAATATTCTAGAAAATGCATTTCCTGAAGAAAATGCGTGGGAAGGCTGAATAGCTAAAATGCTAAAGCAACCTTTAAGAAGAAACTCAGATACATTCTGAGAGGTACACAAATCAAATATGCTTCTTGTTGTGTTTGTCTGTCTATCTGTCTCTGTGTGTGTGTGTGTGTGTGTGTGGTGTGTTTGTTATGTGTGTGTACATACAGACAACCCAAAAACGCACAGAATATAGAAAAAATCATAATGGGTTAAATGCTTTTGTCAGGGTTATGTACAGAGCGGAATCAAACCCCAGTCCATATCAATGGCCACCACTAGGGTTACCTGTCTTCATGGGGAAACATTGGTTGAGGTTTGATGTGGGAATCAAACCCGGGTCTCCCACACAAAAGGTGTATTTCATAACAACTACACCACCACCATAACATCTGTTCAGTAAACTATACATTGTAATATACAATGTGTGCGTGTGTGGGTGTGTGTCTCTGTGTATAGCTGAAGATTGTAAAGTTGAACGGTTTTAAAAGCTGAAATTTATGCGAAGTTACAGAGAGCCAAAAATGTACGAATAAGGAAAATAAATAAACGAAAAACAAACGTTGAATGCTGTTCCACAGAATTCCCACATTATACAAAGAATAAGGGGAGGGCCACAATGATTCTAGTTAATAATTACACTCTTAAAAAGGATTTGAAGCTTGCTCTCATTGACTTTAATGTTAAAATAAATTTTAAAAGCTTAATATTTGAAAAAGTATAAATATTAGAAAAATAGTAGAGAAGTCCCATGATCTGCTGAAAGAGCTGAAGTTGTAAAAGCTGAACGGTTTAAATCGCGAAAGTATTCAGAAGTTACAGAGAGCCAAAAAACGTACGAATAAGGAAGAATAAATAAAGACCAAAACAATCCACAATTAGCAACCAGTAGCGGCTAAGAAATGGACATATCACTACACTACTAATAGCTAGTACTCAGATACATTCTGGAGGTACACAAACCAAATAGGCTTTCTTACAATGTTTCTACCTGTGTGACTGAAAGCTACGTTAGTAAAGCTTTCTTTTTGAATGATGCCCAACCTCTCAAGGAGGTGTTTGATTTATTTGTAGCATACTTCTAGTGCACATATACTTACTGGCATAAACTGCAAACAATTTTGAAGTTGTAACAATATTCAAAAATGTTGAATGGTTTTAAAAGCTGAAAATTCTGCAGAAGTTACGGATGACCAAAAAACGTGCAAAATAATAAACACAACATAATGGGTTTCATCCTTTTGGTCAGGCTTAATGTACTACAGCGGAGATCACTGGGGGTTAACTGTCTTCATGGGGAATACATCATTTGGGATGACGCTGTTGGAATCAAGCCCGGGTCTCCCAGACTAAGGGCATGTGTCACAACCACTGCGCCACCAATGTAATAGCTGTATAAACAGCTAAATATGGTCATATATAATGAACCTGTGTGTGTCTCCATCTCTCTCTGTGTGTGTTTCTGTGTGTTTCTCTATCTATCTCTGTGTGTGTCTATCTGTCTGTGTGTGTTTGTCTGTCTCTCTGTCTGTGTGTGTGTGTGTGTGTGTGTGTGTGTGTGTGTGTGTGTGGTGTGTGTGTGTGTATGTGTGTGTACAATCCAGACACCTAAAAATGCACGGAATAATAAAAAATCAAAATGGGGTTAAATGCTTTTGTCAGGTTTGATGTACAGAGCGGAATCAACCCCAGTCCATATCCACTGGGCCATCACTAGGGTTACCTGTCTTCATGGGGAAAACATTGGTTAGGTATTGATGTGGATAAAACCCGGTCTCCCACACAAAAGGTACATGTCATAACAACACTCCACCACCATAAATCTGTTCAGTAAACTATACATTGTAATATACAATGTGTGCGTGTGTGGTGTGTTGTGTCTCTGTGTATGAGCTGAAGATTGTAAAAGTTGAACGTTTTTTAAAAGCTGAAATTTATGCAGAAGTTACAGAGAGCCAAAAATGTACGGATAAGGAAAATAATAAAGAACCGAAAACAAATTTGGAATGCTGCTCCCACATTCCCACAATTAACAGAATAAAGGGAGGCCACAATGATTCTAGGTAATAATTACACTCTTAAAAAGGATTTGAAGCTTGCTCTCATTGACTTTAATGTTAAAATAAAATGTTTAAAACCTTAATATTTGAAAAAGTATAAATAGTAGAAAAATAGTAGAAGAAGTCCCATCATCTGCTGAAAGAGCTGAAGATTGTAAAAGCTGAACGGTTTAAATCGCTGAAAGTATTCAGAAGTTACAGAGAGCCAAAAAACGTACGGAATAAGGAAGAATAAATAAAGAACCAAAAAACAATCCCACAATTAGCAACCAGTAGCGGCTAAGAATTGGACATAGTCACTACACTACTAATAGCTAGTACTCAGATACATTCTGAGAGGTACACAAACCAAATAGGCTTTCTTAGCAATGTTTCTACCTGTGTGACTGAAAGCTACGTTAGTAAAGCTTTCTTTTTGAATGATGCCCAACCTTTCAAGGAGGTGTTTGATTGATTTGTAGCATACTTCTAGTGCACATATACTTACTGGCATGAACTGCAATATTTAAAATATTATCTGCACTCTTGTTATAGAATAAAGAACTGGGTCAAATTTGTACTTGGAGTTATAAAACACTAATGAGGAAGTGAGTTTAGAAATATTCTAGAAAATGCATTTCCTGAAGAAAATGCGTGGGAAGGCTGAATAGCTAAAATGCTAAAGCTAACCTTTAAGAAGAAACTCAGATACATTCTGAGAGGTACACAAATCAAATATGCTTTCTTGTGTGTGTTTGTCTGTCTATCTGTCTCTGTGTGTGTGTGTGTGTGTGTGTGTGTCTGTGTCTGTGTGTGTACAATACAGACAACCAAAAAACGCACAGAATAATAGAAAAATCCTAATGGGGTTAAATGCTTTTGTCAGGGTTGATGTACAGAGCGGGAATCAAACCCCAGTCCATATCCACTGGGCCATCACTAGGGGTTACCTGTCTTCATGGGGAAAACATTGGTTGAGGTATTGATGTGGGAATCAAACCCGGTCTCCCACACAAAAGGTACATGTCATACACCACTACGCCACACCATAACTCTGTTCAGTAAACTATACATTAAGTATATAATGTGTGTGTGTGTGTGTGTGTTGTGTCTCTGTGTTGAGCTGAAGACTGTAAAGTTGAACGGTTTTAAAAGCTGAATTTATGCAGAAGTTACAGAGAGCCAAAAAACTTACGGAATGAGGAGAGAATAATAAAGACCGAAAACAAACGTTGGAATGCTGTCCACAGAATTCCCACAATTATACAAAGTTAAGGGGAGGGCCACAATGATTCTAGTAATAATACCCTCTTAAAAAGGATTTGAAGCTTGCTCTCATGACTTTAATGTTAAGTAAAATGTTTAAAACCTTAATATTGAAAAAGTATAAATAGTAAAAAAATGTAGAAGAAGTCCCATCATCTGCAGAAGAGCTGAAGATTGTAAAAGCTGAACGGTTTAAAATCGCTGAAGTATTCAGAATTTACAGAGAGCCAAAAAACGTACGAATAAGGAAGAATAATAAAAACCAAAAACAATCCCACAATTAGCAACCAGTAGCGGCTAAGAATTGGACATAGTCACTCACCTACTAATAGCAGTACTCAGATACATCTGAGAGGTACACAAACCAATAGGCTTTCTTAGCAATGTTTCTACCTGTGTGACTGAAACTACGTTAGAAAGCTTTCTTTTGAATGATGCCCAACCTTCTGAGGTGTTTTATTGATTGTAGCATACTTCTAGTGCACATATACTTACTGGCTAACTGCAAACATTTTGAAGTTGTACAATATTCAAAAAAGTTGAATGGTTTTAAAAGCTGAAAATTCTGCAGAAGTTACGGATGACCAAAAAACGTGTAATAATAAAAAAACATAATGGGTTTCATCCTTTTGTCAGGCTTAATGTACTACAGCGGAGATCACTGGGGTTAACTGTCTTCATGGGAATACATCATTTGGGATGACGCTGTTGGAATCAAGCCCGGGTCTCCCAGACTAAGGGCATGTGTCACAACACTGCGCCACCATGTAAAGCTTAAACAGCTATATAGGTCATAATATGAACCTGTGTGTGTCTCCATCTCTCTCTGTGTGTTTTCTGTGTGTTTCTCTATCTATCTCTGTGTGTTCTATCTGTCTGTGGGTGTTTGTCTGTCTCTCTGTCTGTTGTGTGGGTGTGGTGTGTTGTGTGTGTGTGTGTGTGTGTGTGTGTGTGTGTGTGTGTGTGTGTGTATGTGTGTGTACAATACAGAAACCTAAAATGCACGGAATAATAAAAAACCTAATGGGGTTAAATGCTTTTGTCAGGGTTGATGTACAGAGCGGAATCAAACCCCAGTCCATATCCACTGGGCCATCACTAGGGGTTACCTGTCTTCATGGGGAAAACATTGGTTGAGGTATTGATGTGGGAATAAAACCCGGGTCTCCCACACAAAAGGTATATGTCATAACAACTACGCCACCACCATAAAATCTGTTCAGTAAACTATACATTGTAATATACAATGTGTGCGTGTGTGTGTGTGTGTCTCTGTGTATGAGCTGAAGATTGTAAAAGTTGAACGGTTTTAAAAGCTGAAATTTATGCAGAAGTTACAGAGAGCCAAAAAATGTACGGAATAAGGAAGAATAAATAAAGAACCGAAAAACAAACGTTGGAATGCTGCTCCACAGCATTCCCACAATTATACAAAGAATAAAGGGGAGGGCCACAATGATTCTAGGTAATAATTACACTCTTAAAAAAGGATTTGAAGCTTGCTCTCATTGACTTTAATGTTAAAATAAAATGTTAAAAGCTTAATATTTGAAAAAGTGTAAATAGTAGAAAAATAGTAGAAGAAGTCCCATCATCTGCTGAAAGAGCTGAAGATTGTAAAAGCTGAACGGTTTAAATCGCTGAAAGTATTCAGAAGTTACAGAGAGCCAAAAAACGTACGGAATAAGGAAGAATAAATAAAGAACCAAAAAACAATCCCACAATTAGCAACCAGTAGCGGCTAAGAATTGGACATAGTCACTACACTACTAAAGCTAGTACTACAGATACATTCTGAGGGTACACAAACCAAATAGGCTTTCTTAGCAATGTTTCTACCTGTGTGACTGAAAGCTACGTTAGTAAAGCTTTCTTTTGAATGATGCCCAACCTTTCAAGGAGGTGTTTGATTGATTTTAGCATACTTCTAGTGCACATATCCTTACTGGCTTGAACTGCATATTTAAAATATTATCTGCACTCTTGTTATAGAAAAGAACTGGGTCAAATTGTACTTGGATTTATAAACACTAATGAGGAAGTGAGTTTAAAATATTCTAGAAAATGCATTCCTGAGAAATGCGTGGGAAGGCTGAATAGCTAAATGCTAAAGCTACCTTAAGAAAAACTCAGATACATTCTGAGAGGTACACAATCAAATATGCTTTCTTGTGTGTGTTTGTCTGTCTATCGTGTCTGTGGTGTGTGTGTGTGTGGTGTGTCTGTGTTTGTACAATACCAGACAACCAAAAAACGCACAGAATAATAGAAAACCTAATGGGGTTAATATGCTTTGGTCAGGGTTGATGTACAGAGCGGGAATCAAACCCCAGTCCATATCCACTGGGCCACCACTAGGGGTTACCTGTCTTCATGGGAAAACATTGGTTGAGTATTGATGTGGGATCAAACCCGGGTCTCCCACACAAAAGGTACATGTCATAACACTACCCCACCACCATAAATCTGTTCAGTAAACTATCATTAAGTATATAATGTGTGTTGTGTGTGTGTTGGTGTCTCTGTGTATGAGCTGAAGACTGTAAAAGTTGAACGGTTTAAAGCTGATTTATGGCAAGTTACAGAGAGCCAAAAAATTACGGAATGAAGAATAAATAAAGAACCGAAACACAACGTTGGAATGCTGTTCCACAGAATTCCCACAATTAACAAAGAATAAAGGGGAGGGCCACATGATTCTGAGTAATAATTACACTCTAAAAAAGGATTTGAAGCTTGCTCTCATTGACTTTAATGTTAAGTAAAATGTTTAAAACCTTAATATTTGAAAAAGTATAAATAGTAGAAAAATAGTAGAAGAAGTCCCATCATCTGCAGAAAGAGCTGAGATTGTAAAGCTGAACGGTTTAAATCGCTAAAGTATTCAGAAGTTACAGAGAGCCAAAAAACGTCCGAAATAAGGAAGAATAAATAAAGAACCAAAAAACAATCCCACAATTAGCAACCAGTAGCGGCTAAGAATTGGACATAGTCACTACACTACAATCTAGTACCAGATACATTCTGGAGTACACAAACCAAATAGGCTTTCTTAGCATGTTTCTACCTTGTGACTGAAAGCTACGTTGTAAGCTTTTTTTTGAATGATGCCAACCTTTCAGGAGGTGTTTGATTGATTTGTAAGCATACTTCAGTGCACATATAGGGGAGAGCCGGGACGATTGAAACGCGGGACGGATGAAACTTCCAGTTTTCTCCGAGTGCGATATGATAGACAGACTTCCTTATGCTCTGAACATAGAGCATGTTAACCTCCACCTATCAGCCAATATCTTCTGTTATTTCCTTTCATCACGGAGTTAAGCCGATAAACGCGTTTTGATGGTCAAAGTAAACTTCTTAGCGGTCACTTTTTTTCGTTATAACCAGGTTTTTCATTAAAGGTTTGCCTACTGCTATTTAGTAGACCAGTTAGTGTTCTCCACAATCCCGACTTTCAATTTCATGCGTGTTTAACATAAAAGCAAACAGCTATAATGCATATGTCTAGTCGACGGATGAAACAGCTTTTTTCAACGTCCCCGACCTGGCTGGAACTCATGGCATTTTAAGTAACATGCACAATGTCTGTGTTCACAATTGGTATGTGGTGAGACATGGAATAGCGTTTTAGAAAGATGAATATATTCAGCCCACCAGGTAGGGGGGTTGAGTTTTTCCCATGTTATCCGAATGGAGACTGACGGGTTGGGGCGCGTTAGGGGGATGTCCATTAGCTAACCCATGTAAACCTAGTGAAATGACATTTCTACAATAGAAACAGATATAAATAGAAAACTTACTGTTCTAGCTATAAAACATAGCACAATCATCCACAGTGCAGGATATTTCAATAACCGCTTCATACGCGCCTTCAGGATTACGGGAATTAGTTTGTTAACAGACATTCACAAAGACCATAGTCCTGCACCAATCTAACTATAATACCCTTTTGGAAGTACCATCCATGATATACAGTAAAATCTTAAAGTTTTGGAATATTATATGGCTTAAACTGCATGTTTCATTCGTCCACCGCAGCTGTTTCATTTCGTCCCGTCAGGAGGGACGGATGAAACATGTACGCACTTCCCACTTTTGCTGATAACTCCTGACGGTTTTGTTCAAAGCTAACATGCACAGTAAATTTGTGACGATATGCAGGGTGTAGTTTGCTGTGTTACAAAATATCAGCTTTCAGTGTGATTCGACCGCTTTGTAATTACGTTAATTAAAAAGTGTTTCAACTGTCCCTGCTCTCCCTACTTACTGGCATGAACTGCATATTAAAATATTATCTGCCCTCTTGTTATAGAATAAAGAACTGGGTCAAATTTCGTACTGGGAGTTACTAAAACACTAATGAGGAAGTGAGTTTTAGCAATATTCTAGAACATGCTTTCCTAAGACAAATGCGTGGGAGTGCTGATAGCTAAAATCTAAGCTAACTTTAAGAAGAAACTCAGCACATTCTGAGAGGTACACAAATCACATAATGCTTTCTTGTGTGTGTTTGTCTGTCTATCTGTCTCTGTGTGTGTGTTGTGTGTGTGTGTGTGGTGTGTGTGTGTGTGTGTTGTGTGGTGTGTGTGTGTGTGTGTGTGTGTGTTGTGTTTGTGTACATACTACAACCTAAAAATGCACGGAAATAAAAAATCTAATGGGTTTAAATGCTTTTGTCAGGTTGATGTCAAGCGGTATCAAACCCCGTCCATATCCCTGGGCCATCACTAGGGTTACCTGTCTTCATGGGGAAACATTGGTTGAGTATTGATTTGGGATCAAACCCGGGTCTCCCACACAAAAGGTACATGCCATAACAACTACGCCACCACCATAACACTGTTCATATAAACTATCCATTAAAGTATATATGTGTGTGTGTGTTTTGTGTGGTGTCCTCGTGTATGAGCTGAAACGTAAATTTGAACGGTTTTAAAAGCTGAAATCTTATCAGAAGTTACAGATAGCCAAAAAACGTAAGGAATGAGAATAAATAAAGAACCGAAAACAAACGTTGGAATGCTGCTCCACAGAATTCCCACAATTATCAAAGAATAAGGAGGGCCACATGATTCTAGTAATACTTACCTCTTAAAAAAGGTTTGAAGCTTGCTCTCATTGACTTTAATGTTAAAGTAAAATGTTTAAAACCTTAATATTTGAAAAAGTATAATAGTAGAAAATAGAAAGAAGTCCCATCATCCAGAAAGAGCTGAAGATTGTAAAAGCTGAACGGTTTAAATCGCTGAATATTCAAAGTTACAGAGAGCCAAAAAACTGTCGGAATAAGGAATAATAAAGAACCAAAAAACAATCCCACAATTAGCAACCTTAGCGGCTAAGAATTGGACATAGTCACTACCCTACTAATGACTAGTACTCAGATACATTCTGAGAGGTAACAAACCAATAGGCTTTCTAGCAATGTTTCTACCTGTGTGACTGACAGCTACGTTATAAAGCTTTCTTTTGAATGATGCCCAACCTGTTCAAGAGGTGTTTGATTGATTTGTAGCATACTTCTAGGGCACATACACTGTAACGAATTTGACTGTGATTTTACAGTAAACACCTGGCAAAAAAGTTGCCAGCAAATCTTGTAAACTACTATTTATACGTTAACACGTAAAAATAATTACAGTATAATACAGTATTTCTTTTACAGGTTTATTGTTATACATACATTACAGCAATGTTTGTGTTTTTTTAAAAAAACAATATTTATTGTAATTAGTTTACAACTTATCTTGTATTCTTTCAAATTACAGCTATTACCTGGCAACTCGGGTTGCCAGGTATGTCTGTAATTACTTCACAATACAATATGTTTTTGTAAATCTTTTTTTACAACAACAACTGTATTGTGAAATATTTACAGCTTTTGCTGGCAACTCGAGTATCCAGCACAAAGATGTAAATATTTGACAATCAATACGTTGTTGTAAAAAGAATATACAGTTAATTTAGTTTTTACATTGTCAGCTTTGCTAATGTGTGTTAAGTGTTTTAAATAAGACCAGGCTTGCTTTTAATTCAAAAACCATCGCATTAATTCTCTTCACTGTAAAAACCAAACCAGAGTCCGAGATGCAAAAATGACATGACATTTTATTATTAAAACGCAAAACAGTGTACAATACTGTATGTTTTAAGAGGTAACTTCATTTTTCTTAAGAGTTCATTATGACATGATACCCCAACCCATAATCGACCGGACAGTCCAGCGAGGGCGGTGATCAAGTCTGTTTTGGTATGCTCCGTGTTTATTAGTGAACTGAATCTTGGAGAGCTTTCGAGGAACCATCTGTGTACTTTTTGTCTTTTTTGACGTCTCCCTCTCCCCCACCTCCGTCGAGTAGGGAGAACGCGAGGGTTAATGCAGTTCCTCTTTTCTCCTGTATGTTCCCACTTTTTTGGATCAACGCCGTTGTTGACTTGGTTCCACTTGGGGTTCGTCCGATAGAGCATCTGAAATCACAAAATCACATAAACTGATAAAAAGTGCCTTAATGCTCTACAAGATGCAAAATCATCCGGCTGGTGCTATACTGTATGGGTGTGATATGTGTGCATGCATGCGGGTGTGTTGTATATAGATGTATACAGATCCGTTTTTGTAAGTTTGCCTTTGAGCCATAGTGGTGAAGGTTGGGCAGGTGGGCATAGACAACGATGCATAACTTAAATGAACTTCAGATTTCTTGTGACTGCAATAAAAAAAGAACAGTTTGTAGTTTATTCACCTAAATGCTCAGTTTTACTCATTCAGAACTCCTTTTCAAATGTACAATCAAATAGATCTTTATTGTCAATGTTTAAAACAATAAAACAGTTTAACAGCTCTCAGAATAATGCCATTACTATAATAGAATCGGTTCTGCAATGATTTTAACATTTAAGAAATAACTGCTAACTTACCCTTTTTATTAACTCAAAAATCTTTTAAGGGATTTACTGTAAGTACACTTAAGCAAAATAAATCTCTGTTACTCATAATAACTAACTCTACAAAACAATAGCAACCACATTCTACTTCAAGCACATAGTTACCTTTGAATGAATTCCAGTTGCAAGATGCTTGCTCCTGGTACCCAATAAAGACTAGTAGCTCAACACAAGCTGCCATCCCAGCCACGAAGTGGGACGTGGAGCCCATCCACCGACCCTCGATCTCAGCATCCAAACGTTGCTGTCAGCTATTCACCTAAACATAAAAACAAAGAAACCCCAAACAGCTTTTATTAACTAACCACTTATGTGCCATTTATATAAACACCCTGAAGACTAGTGCTTCACTACCACCACCCAAACTGTCATTTAAGAATGCCACAGAACAATATTACACATTCAGGCTAATCACATTATGTTTTTACCTGAAATTCGTCTTCAGCCATGTATGTTTGTATCACTGTGCAGCGATGGCGCTCTGTCGTGATGTTTCCTCCCTGTAGCTAGGCTAAACAATACAAAAGTTGAAAACACACGTTATGTTGAATTTAACTGTTAAATAAACAGTGTGTTAGGCGCCTATTGAGAGTGTATAAGCCCTTATACACCCATGGCCATCATATATTTCCATGGGCGTTTTTCTGCTTTAAATAATAAGTTGTTACAGCTATGTTTGGGTTGACATAATTTGTTACACAGTTGATGTAAATTTAACCATTATTGACAACTCAAGAATGAGCCACCAAGACTTGAGATACACTATAGAAAATGAATTATTTCATTGTTGCCAAAACGTTTGCATTCATCAGTTTCTAGTTAGACTAAATTTTCCCCACCAAGGCTGTTTGGGACCCCATTCTGCAAAAATTTAAATACACCCTTTTATTACAGTGAAAATACACACGTGCACTGCATGACATAACTGCATCTGGGATTATCAAAAAGTGGCCATGTCTGTTAAGGGAAGACTCGTGGGTGCCTCACATCCCGTTTTCATTCGAATTTCTCAAGCCTTTTTTTCACCCAGCTATCATTAACATTAATGACGAATGTTTTAAACGAGCCAGCCTAATGTCGGACTCTAACTTAGTCATAGAAGAGTTGTTAAAGTTAATTACACCCGAAATTCTTTTTCAGGGGTCGTGCAAATCAAACGTTATTATAATTTACATACCTTACAATCGAACAATGGGCTTTCGCTTCAATGAGGCACTTTTTCAACTATATCGGGACTTTGTATACACGTTAATGGCCACCTGCAGCCTGATCTGGGCGATGCGGCTAATGCATACGGTTAAGCTAGCTAGCTGCTTTTTTCACTAAGTTGACTTCAGTTAGCTGTGTTAGCTAAACGGTGAAGAAATTTACAGTCAGACAGTCACATTAGCTAAATAAAACATTGTGACGTTAGGCTAACTTACTTACCAAAGACCCGACTCGTGGCCCCCGACCGTCCTGTAGCCACAGTGCTGCGCATGCCTGCGTGACGGTAACATTGACTTACACACAGACTTTGAAGTCAACTACTACGCTTAGTTCAAAATGAAATAATATAAAAGGGTAACCGTTAACGCTAACTTACACCCACTATACTTTCCTTAACTTAGCATTAAAACTGCTTCGCCTGGGTTGGCTTCTTCTGAAAAGTCTCCACTATGTTAGCTAACGCTAGCTATGAGTGAACTTTATTGGGGCCTGCACTAGACTGAAACACGGTCAATTTAGGTTATTTCAACCAGCATTAACAAGTTTAACCACAATCTAATAATTTGGCTATTCATATAGTATACTTACGTATGTGGCTGAGTGGAGTGGCGATGTGCTGCTCCTCCAATCCGCCATAAATGGTCTTGTGTAAAGCAACTGCTTCGTGCACGCATTCAACAGTTATACTGTAGCCTCCTGTACCGCATCATTTACAGTCAAGCGCAAATATGCCTGTAATTTATTATGGAAAAAAGCTGTCAACACTGTAATAGTGTTTTGACCCATAATGCATTGCATATACGCTAAAACATGTAAAATGACAAAACAAAATTACTGTAAAATTTAGCTGAGAATTACGAAATTGTTACAGTGTATACTTACGGCATGAACTGCAATTTTAAATATTATCTGCACTCTTGTTATAGAATAAAGAACTGGGTCAAATTGTACTTGGAGTTATAAAACACTAATGAGAAGTGAGTTTAGAAATATTCTAGAAAATGCATTTCCTGAAGAAAATTGGGGAAGGCTGAATTGCTAAAATGCTAAAGCTAACCTTTAAGAAGAAACTCAGATACATTCTGAGAGGTACACAAAACAATATGCTTTCTTGTGGTGTTTGTCTGTCTATCTGTCTGTGTGTGGTGTGGGGGGTGTGTTGTGTGGTGTGTGTGGTGTGTGTGTGTTGTGTGTGTGTTGTGTGTGTGTGTGTGTGTGTGTGTGGTGTGTTGTTGTGTGTGTGTGTGTGCGATACAGACAACCTAAAATGCACGGAATAATAAAAAAATCTAATGGGTTAAATGCTTTTGTCAGGGTTGATGTACAGAGCGGAATCAAACCCCAGTCCATATCCCTGGGCCATCACTAGGGGTTACCTTCTTCATGGGAAAACATGTGGTTGAGGTATGGATGTGGGAATCAAACCCGGGTCTCCCACACAAAAGGTATCTTCATAACCACTACGCCACCACCAATAACATCTGTTCAGTAACTTACACTTTTAATATATAATGTGTGGTGTGTGTGTGGTGTGTGTGTGGTGTGTGTGTTGGTGGCGTGTGTGTGTTGTGTCTCTGGTGTATGAGCTGAGATTGAAAGTTGAACGGTTTTAAAAGCTGAAATTTGCAGAAGTTACAGAGAGCCAAAAATTACGGAATAAGGAAGAATAAATAAAGAACTGAAAACAAACGTTGAATGCTGCTCCACAGCATTCCCACTTATACAAAGAATAAAGGGAGGGCCACAATGATTCTAGTTATAATTAACCTAAAAAAGGATTTGAAGCTTGCTCTCATGACTTTAATGTTAAAGTAAATTTTAAAACTTAATATTATGAAAAGTATAATAGTAGAAAAATAGTAGAAGAAGTCCATCATCTGCTGAAAGAGCTGAAGATTGTAAAGCTGAACGGTTTTAAATCGCTGAAAGTATTCAGAAGTTACAGAGGCCAAAAAACGTACGGAATAAGAAGAATAATAAAGAACCAAAAACAATCCCACAATTAGCAACCAGTAGCGGCTAAGAATTGGACATAGTCACTACACTACTAATAGCTAGTACTCAGATACATTCTGAGAGGTACACAAACCAAATAGGCTTTCTAGCAATGTTTCCTGTGTGACTGAAAGCACGTTAGTAAAGCTTCTTTTGAATGATCCCCAACCTTTCAAGGAGGTGTTGATTGATTTGTAGCATACTTCTAGTGCACATATACTTACTGGCATGAACTGCAATATTTAAAATATATTGTCACTCTTGTTATGAACAAAGAACTGGGTCAAATTTGTACTTGGAGTTATAAAACACTAATGAGGAAGTGAGTTTAGAAATATTCAAGAAAATGCATTTCCTGAAGAAAATGCGTGGGAAGGCTGAATGAAGGCCATCACTAGGGGTTACCTGTCTTCATGGGGAAAACATTGGTTGAGGTATTGATGTGGGAATCAAACCCGGGTCTCCCACACAAAATGTATATGTCATAACCACTACGCCACCACCATAAAATCTGTTCACTGAGCTATACATTGTAATATATAATGTGTGTGTGTGTCTCTGTGTATGAGCTGAAGACTGTAAAAGTTGAACGGTTTATAAAGCTGAAAGTATGCAGAAGTTACTGAGAGCCAAAAAACGTATGGAATAAGGAAGAATTTATAAAGAACCGAAAAACAAACGTTGGAATGCTGTGGAACAGCATTCCCACTATTATACAAAGAATTAAGGGGAGGGCCACAATGATTCCAGTAAATAAATATAAGAAGTGGCACACTAAATGCTTTGCATCCTGATGAAGCAGATGAGCTTGAGGTGAGTTTTAAGACATTAACTCCTAATGAATAATGACATTTTTCAAAGTCAGAGAAATACATAATGCAGAAACATGAGATGGGGTCCAACACATGCATGCTATACAGTAATAATGATTTCATGAGATGTACAGTGCCAGTTCATGTCAGGCATGAAGACAAGATTCACTTGATGTAACATCAAGGGAATCCATTTATGGCTGCATGTCCATACTTCTTCAAGTTTTATTTGAAAAAAATATTTTAAGTCATTGTCCACCTGGTCTAAAAAAAAAGCAAGTAACTAGACCTTGAGTCAAGATTATTTGGTCAAAATACTTTTTACAAGATCCGGAATTAACTCGATGTACTCTCTGATATTTAAATCACTACTGTTGACAAAAGGTGGTCATGAAAGGGCTTGCCAAGACACAATAATGTTAGCATGTACAAACTTATGAAGACCAAAATGTCTCCATTATGTTTTACAACTGACCTGAGATTGATTATGGTAGCCTACCATAAAATGTATTGATGCAAGGCTTTGTTTGTGTGCCAGGATTTTATCTTAATTTTGTCTTATTTTGATTAATAAGTAACTCTTTTGATGTCATCCGTGCTCACACTGACCCTTTTATGTGTTTCACCAGTCATTGCTTTGTATGATCCTTTGAACACACAAACCGACCTATAAATTCTCTCATTTGCTGGGAGATTTTCACTTTCAACTTTTCACCAACTTCTGGATTCCGACACAGTCTTTCTAATGTAAGTACAAATACTGACAAAGTACTGCATGGCAGCATCATTTGAAAATATGGTTTTAAGACATCTCTTTTCTCTTTTCCAGCAAGTTGCTGTGGATGTGGTCCATAATGGGGGTGCCTGGCGGTTTGTTGTTGCTCCTAATTTTTCAGAGCTTTTCAGAAGGCCTTTCAGGTAAACAGTCTTACATCTTGGGGTAAACATGTTACTTTTAAATATAGGACAGTACAATACAGTATAATACAATTATTCCCAGGTTGACACTTCTCTCTTCTAATATGTTCAATAAAAGACCACCATATAGGGTAGAAGTTGGGGATGGGGATTCAACAGAGTATACAAAATGTCTTCAAGGCATGAGCAGAAAACAATGTCATTTTATTATGACACATATTTACTGTGTAATTGTATTTTCCCTTTTGAAAAGACCAACAACCTTAATGTAAATAGATTTTTGTTGTTGATATCTTTCTCCATTTTGTGTCACATATGGCTTCAATTTAAAGATTCTAAGTTAATAGTACCTCAATATTTATCCTTGATAACATTTAAGATTTAAGACATTTAAGAACATTTTATTTGGCACTATCAACGTTGCATGTTTCTATTCTGGTGATTAACTGAGTAGATATAATTCTTACATTTACTTAAATATTAAGATGCCATTTTTATGACAGCACTATTACATAAAAGGAAACATTCTAGCTGTCTTGCACATAATTTCACACTTATTTCTTATAACATTAATATCACTTAACTATATAATTTTAGACAGAGAATTAAAAACTTCTGATTCAGACTAGAATTTAAATAAATACATTTTATAATAAATACATTTGGTGAGACTAAAAGATGCTTTGCCTCTCAACATGGCTTTGTAACAATAATCCACCATGAGACTGGTGCCGTTTTAAGACAACTTGAAACCTCACATTCAGTGGTGATTTTTATTATGCCATTGGGAAAATAAAAATATAATATAAATATATCATAAACTGTGTATGTTTTCTTTGTAATTCATCAATCATAGAATGCCTGAACACAATATTTTCTTGCATGTAATATTTTTATTTTCCCCTTTTCAAAAAGAAAAGATACTAAAACATAAAAGCAACAGCATGAATAACACTATTCTTGTACTTTCCACAGTGACATATGTCTCCAGCTGTGATTCATGTCATGACAAAGCAACCTGCCGGGAGTCACGAGAAATAGGTGACTCTTTCACCACCCAACGGCACTCTTGTGTCTGTAAAGATGGCTTTGTAGGCGATGGTCTTAGCTGTTACAATACAAAACTCTGCAGTAACTCCTCTTGCTGTAGCCAAGGTTATCACTGGTCACCAAACAGCGGCTGTGTGGACACTGACGAGTGCTCCCTACCAAACTCACCCTGCATAGCACCTCAAGTTTGTCAAAACACCCAGGGCTCCTTTGAATGCCTGGGGCCTTCCTCCAGAACCAGATCAGGTCGCTCTTTCCAATCTGTCTATTTCAACTGTGGAAACACAGTTTGTCCTTTAGGCATGGACTGCATCAGTAATAATGGGGTTGAGCGCTGTGCTGACCCCTGCGAGTACTATACAAGACTGAATGATGACTGGCGTGCAACGAACAACACATCAAATCAGAATATCCGCTGTGACCAAAATGTCAACTGGGTAGGCTGGTATCGCATTTTTCTGGGGCAAACCAGTGCTCAAATTCCAGAGAGGTGTGTGGGTGAAAACAAATGTGGAACCCATGCTGGTATGTGGATAACCGAACCGAATCCCACACAGTCAGGTGAAATTGTCATGCGCACTGTGTGTAATGCCTGGGCGGGCAGCTGCTGCTATTTTACCACACACACCATCCATGCCAAGCTCTGCTATGGAAACTACTATGTTTACAAACTTGTGAGGCCATCCACATGTCACCTGGCATACTGTGCAGGTATTGTTCCATTTTTCACTTTCACTTTCAATTCAATATTCTCATGTGATCCATCTACGTGTTTTAGACTACTCTAGACAGTGTCTTGTCTTGTTGTTAAATTACATGTACAATTTATAAAGAAAATCATCTCACTATTTTTTATTGCAAAAAGAGGTGAACAGAAACAGCCCTACAGTGTTACCAACCACTCCTCGTCGACCACCTCAGGACCTCACCACCAGTCAACCTACAGTGTTACCAACCACTCCTCGTCAACCAACTCAGACCCTCACCACCGGTCAAGTGCAAACTACAAGAACAACTGTTCACCCACTACAGCCTTCTCAGTTTATTTGTGACCGAGATAAACTCCAAGTGGGGCTGGATTTGGCTCGCCTTACATCCTCTGGTTTGAACCCATTCTCTGGCAATCTGGCATCCTACAACTGCTCCTGGGTCAGAGTGCAGGATGGTTTAGTGTGGTATGAAGTGGAAGCAACAGCAGGTGCCTGTGGAAACACATTGAGGGTAAAGACTTAATGTTTTCTGACAATTTCATTACAACTTGATCCTGCTGCTTCTACTACATAGCACATCCTCACAGGCCATACACATTTAACCATCCTCTGTCTTTCAGACCAACCGCACACATGCCGTCTACTCCAATGTTTTATTCATCTACCCAATGAACAACACGTCCTTCATCATTCCTGTGAGTCTTCCCTTCTCCTGCGTGTACCCCCTGGACACAAACACCAGCCTCAATGTGGCTATCAGACCATTTCTGGCGTAAGTAGCCTTTTATTAAATGTGAACAGTTGAACAATAAGGAAGCTCTTAGGTGTATAATTGTTGTGCTGTGATTATAGTATATAATAATTATAGTATATGATTTTAGCATTATGTAAAATTTAATTAGAAATAAAGACATACCTGTTGCTTTTAGCCATTAATTTTAGCATACATTGCTGTATGCCACAGTGTCTTACCGAGTCATTAACAATCATCACCACACAGACAGTTACAAAACAAATATCAGCAGGTAAAACTTAACCCCAGAAGAAAAATGACTACTGTATGTCTAACTTCATTTTGTTCTGTACTTAGTAAGTTATGGATTGATTGATATTACACCACGGGAACACCAGAAGCTGAATCTCTGCACGGATTTACCTAAAAAAGCCTGAGTGATGGTTATACTTTCTAGCTGATATGTATTGAAAAAACATGTGTATGTTGCCGCATGTTGTTTGTGTATGAACGGACTATAGGAAGGAATATACAATTAACAAGATAAAATCAACCGAAAAGAAGAAAAAAAAATCGGAAAAAAGACTTGCCATAACAAAAAACATATTTTCTTGTCAGGCTGGCAGGTGGCATTTCAGGCATAGGTACCAAAGCCAGAGCCTCCATGTCTCTGTTTCGCTACTCCAACTACACCGAGACTTATCCAGCAGGCCGGGTCACCCTGCCAGTGGGCTCGCCATTGTATGTGGGCGTCTCTGTGGCGGAGAGAGATTTAAGCTTTGCAGTTGTTCTGGAGGACTGCTACGCCACTCCCTCATCAAACCCTGACGATTCCATGCAACACCCTCTCATCCAGAACAAGTTAGTATCTCTCTTGAGCATCAGCAGATGATTTGTGCAGTATAATGGAAATGGGGAAAAAAGTTTATGTATGGTGACATTGCTCCATCCTCTCTCCCAGATGTCCCATTGACCGCAAAAAAGTGTCAGTGATTGAGAGCGGCTCATCCCTCCGGGCTCGTTTCTCTGCCTTGTTCTTCCTGCTCCTCAATGACTACAGTGACGTTTACCTTCATTGCAGCCTCAGCCTGTGCGAAAGGAGAAGCTTCTCTTGTGTTCCTGTAAGTTACACCTTTCACTTTATCAATAGCTCCAATCTATAATCAATAAACACTGGGGTTTAAGTGTATTTTTCCCACCCTCTCCTACCACGTAGCCTTGCACAAGTAGGAGCGCTCGCTCTGTTTCCAACTCTGATCGTCTGAGTACCCTCAGCATTGGACCAATCATGTGTGAGTATGAGTTACAATTTGGTCTCAGGGATGATGCCTGAACATAATGAACTATAATGAATTAATAACCATGTTCTCTCTTTCTTTATATTTAGGGGACAAGTCACCTGAGTGAGCTGGTAACTGATGTTATTTTGTTTTTAAGATATGTTTTGTTCATAAGACATACGATTATAAAAACTGGTGTTTTTAATTCTAAAAACTTTGTTAAGGTTGGGTTATTGAAAAAGGTTATAATGAAGGTGAAGGTACCAATACTTTTCTTTTTCTCTGTGTGAATTACCACTACAGCCCTGATGAAACTGTATTTCATGTAAACGACTATGTCTATTTTTAAATGCATTGATTATTGTTTAGATCCAATGACAAATTTTTCATATTGTGGTGTAAACTGTGCAACTGATAAGTGTGTATGTGGCATAAAATAACTCTGTACCTGGATAATGGAATATGCAGTAGTTCACAAATAAAATGAAACCATGGCACATTAGCAGACTGAAGGTTCTCAACAATTATTTGATGCATTGCCGTTATATTTGGCACAGCTACGGTGGCCAGCAGATGAACTATAATGACTGTGGTGAACCCCTATCTATTCCTATGGCGCCACCATGAGGTTGACATGTGTGCATTAGTATCATATTTCTCAACAACGTTGGGCATGAGATCTCTTAATAACTAAGCAACAGTTTGGGTGCTCATTTTGGGCAAAGTCCGACACTACTTGATATGTCAGCTGCAGATTTCATACGTAATAAGCACAGGAGGAACCTTTTGCAAGAAAATTGTATTTATATACATAGATATATAGATATGTATATCTATATATATGTGTGTATGTGTATATGTATATATATGTAATATATACACATTTATATACATATACATATCTATATATATATAGATATGTAGACACACAAATATATATGTATACATATACATATATATATACATATACATTCAGTGAGGAAAATAAGTATTTGAACACCCTGCTATT
>NC_045734.1:22335346-22335482 GCF_008692095.1 Etheostoma spectabile | reverse complement strand
TCCCACTTAGAAATCATGGAGGGGTCTGAAATTGTTGTCGTAGGTGCATGTCCACTGTGTAAGACATAATCTAAAAAGAAAATCCAGAAATCACAATGTATGATTTTTTAACTATTTATTTGTATGATACAGCTGC
>NC_045734.1:22335135-22335322 GCF_008692095.1 Etheostoma spectabile | reverse complement strand
ATCAGCTAGAATTCTGACCCTCAAAGACCTGTTAGTCTGCCTTCAAAATGTCCACCTCAACTCCATTTATTATCCTAACTTAGTCAGGCACCTGTTTGAGGTCGTTAGCTGCATAAAGACACCTGTCCAACCCACACAATCAGTAGGAATCCAACTACTAACATGGCCAAGACCAAAGAGCTGTCCA
>NC_045734.1:22334985-22335125 GCF_008692095.1 Etheostoma spectabile | reverse complement strand
TAGAGACAAAATTGTACACCTCCACAAGGCTGGAAAGGGCTATGGGGAAATGTCCAAGCAGCTTGGTGAAAAAAGGTCCACTGTAGGAGCAATCATAAGAAAATGGAAGAAGCTAAACACGACTGTCAATCTCCCTCGGA
>NC_045734.1:22334908-22334975 GCF_008692095.1 Etheostoma spectabile | reverse complement strand
ATGCAAGATCTCACCTCGTGGGGTCTCAATGATTGTAAGAAAGGTGAGAAATCAGCCCAGAACTACA
>NC_045734.1:22320147-22334898 GCF_008692095.1 Etheostoma spectabile | reverse complement strand
TGGTCAATAACCTGAAAAGAGCTGGGACCACTGTTCCAAGGTTACTGTTGGTAATACACTAAGACGTCACGGCTTGAAATCATGCATGGCGCGGAAGGTTCACCTGCTCAAACCAGCAGATATCAAGGCCCGTCTTAAGTTTGCCAATGACCATTTGGATGATCCAGAGGAGTCATAGTAGAAAGTCATGTGGTCAGATGAGACAAAAATAGAACTTTTTGGTCATAATTCCACTAACCGTGTTAGGAGGAAGAAGAATGATGAGTACTATCCCAAGAACACCATCCCTACTGTGAAGCATGGGGGGGGTTTGCATCATGCTTTTGGGGTGTTTTTCTGCACATGGGACAGGGCAACTTCACTGTATTAAGGAGGCCATGTATTGCGAGATTTTGGGGAACAACCTCCTTCCCTCAGTGGTCTTCCAACATGACAATGACCCGAAGCACACAGCCAGGATAACCAAGGAGTGGCTCTGTAAGAAGCAAATCAAGGTTCTGCCGTGACCTAGCCAGTCTCCAGACCTAAACCCAATAGAGAATCTTTGGAGGGAGCTCAAACTCCGTGTTTCTCAGTGACAGCCCAGAAACCTGACTGATCTAGAGAAGATCTGTGTGGAGGAGTGGGCCAAAATCCCTTCTGCAGTGTGTGGAAACCTGGTGAAAAACTACAGGAAACGATTGACCTCTGTAATTGCAAACAAAGGCTACTGTACCAAATATTAACATTGATTTTCTCAGGTGTTCAAATACTTATTTGCAGCTGTATCATACAAATAAATAGTTAAAAAATCATACATTGTGATTTCTGGATTTTTTTTTTTAGATTATGTCTTACACAGTGGACATGCACCTACGATGACAATTTCAGACCCCTCCATGATTTCTAAGTGGGAGAACTTGCAAAATAGCACGGTGTTCAAATACTTATTTTCCTCACTGTGTATATATATATATATACATATATACATATACATATGGTCAAATCAAAATACAATGTTTGTATGAATGTAACTAAATACATTTACCGATGTACTGTACTTGAATCCAATTTTTAGGTAGGCCTACTTTTATTTTATTTAGGTATGCTACTTCATACTTTTACTCCAGTACAATAATTTTACATCTATAGTCACTAGTTACTTTCCAGATTCATTAAAATTAAAATATAAATGAACTAATAAACTATAATTTTTTTTACAGATTAAGATACTCGTCTTTTTCATTAGCAAATAGTCATAATTATGGTCAGCGTATGCAGGGCGTTTTATTTCAAATTTTGATTGACAGGCCTAGTGCCTAGCCAATAGAATGGCTCGATGGCACAAAGGGGGTGGGGCGCCGAGTGACCAACGTTCCCACTCGGGTTTAGGGTTTAGAGCAGTTGGGGCTAATTTCCGCTCGGTGGTGGCCGTTTAGATTAAGTAGCCCTCAACTTTTTTCAGCCGACAGCCGTCGTCATGTCCAACAACAATGCCAGCAACAACTTAATTACCGCTCAAAGGGCCGTGAAGCAGCTCCGGTTAGAGGCCAGTATCCGGAGGATCAAGGTACGAACCCCTCAACACTGACACACAAACACGGAAGACTGAGCCAACCGACTGTTGAATGGCGGAGACACACTGTTGCAGAAATGACAGAGTGGACTCTTACATCATAGGTTTAAAAAAAAAAAGTTGTCATTAAAGTAACACACATATAAAGGGGTTTATACTCGACGAAACCACAGCTACAAGCGAACAGTTCCTTCCGTGTTTTAACAGCTGTCAGTTTTACGGTCTGTTTTGGGTACGCGTCACCACTTTAAAGTGTCAAAAGTATCGAGAGAAGTGACACGTTTATGAATGTTAAACCTCTTGGTGTTAGTTATCTAAAACAAAATAGGTGAACATTATCGCTCAAAATGTTACATGTACACACACACCCATCCGTCTTGCGCCGTTGCTTGCAAATGGTATGCAAAAGTAAATGCCAGTTAGTCAATGTATGTAAATGAGAGACTCTGTTGAGTAAGTTTGACAGCAGGCAGCTGGAGCATTACAAATACTGTACATGTGATGAGAGGCTGTTTGTTTCCTCTCCCACACGCTATTATCATATGTCTGGCTCTGCAGGTGTCCCAGGCTGCTGCTGAGCTAAGGAACTTCTGTCTCCAAAATGCCTCCAAGGACCCCCTCCTGGTCGGGGTCCCTTCCAGTGATAATCCCTTCAGACCCCCCAAGTCCTGTTCTCTGTTCTGAGGTAGGCCTGCTTTTTTACTTCTACATTGAGGCTTCAGCTGTAGCGTTAAGCTCTCCTATTAAATACACTAGGGAAGACATGAATTACACCTTCACAATTAGTTTATACCATAGACAGTATAAAACTGGTTTATACTTACTACAATATATATATATATATATATATATATATATATATATATATATATATATATATATATATATATATATATACAACAATCTACCAAATTCCGGCAGGCATGAGCAGCAAGAGCTACCAAGACATTGTAAAAACAAAAACTAAAAGATTGAATATTTGACATGACTTTATTGAACTCAGGATTGATTTTGAATCAATCTTGCATACAGGGATAGGGCTGCAGGATTATTCATCATACATTACGTTACATGTCATTTAGCTGATGCTTTTATCCAAAGCAACTTCCAAGTTGATTTAACCATAAAGGTACAGCAAGAATGAAGACCAAACTACAAAGTGCATCATGTGGATTAAACAATTAATTGTTTTGTCTATGAAATGTCAGGACGTAACAGTAAATGAGCATCACAGTTAAACAAGGGGATGTCTTTAGATTGCTTGTTTTGTCCAACCAACAGCCCGCAACCTATTCAATTTCCAATTGTATAAAAGCAGAAATTCCTGATCTTGGAGAAGCTGGAATGAGCAAATGTTTCTAGTTTTTGCTTTAAAAAAATCAACAAAAGATTAATGATTATAAAAAACAATTGCAGATTTTTTTTCCAGTCCAATAATTGATTAATTGACTAATTGTATTCTGTGCCAATCTATTTTATTTATTATTAGAATATTTTATTCTATTTGCTCTACTATGCTTTGAACTTGGATGCATGTGAAGCCAAAAGCTGATTTTTACCTTTTTGTAAATACATTTTAATCTAAATCTAATAATGTTTTAGTTAAAAAGAAAGTTGAAACAAATCATTAAACAATTAGGTAATCAACAGAAATTGGGCTAGCTAGTGAGTGTACATTTGTATCACCATAACCATGAACAAAGTGGAGTCAAATGTATTAAGCCTCAATTTAAAGGGCAACTATTATATAGCATTTTCAGGATTATTCTTGCATTTTGTGTTTTGTACTAAAACATGTTTACATGCTTTAATGTTTAAAAAACAACAACATCTTTCTCATATTGCCCATGGCTGCTGCACCTGGATTCACCCTCTGTATGAGACGCTCTGTAGGAGCGCCTCCTGTCTCTTTAATCCCTCCTCTGACAAAGCCCTGTCTGCTCTGATTGGTCAGCGTGCTTCCTGGAAATTCTAGAGCCTAGGCTCCATGTTTCTCTAGTTGGAGCTACTGCATCGGAGTATATAGCAGAACTTTGTACTGTGGAAAATCACCAATGAAGGCTTCTAAACCAAATACTACACAAACGGACATGTCCCAACAGTAAAGTGACCGGAATTTGGGGAGAAATGACCAGCATTGGCCGAGATAACAGCTGTGTCGCGTTGGCATGTAACATTAGCTACTTAATAGTCCCAATGGTGATCCATTTGTCCGTGTGATCCTTCTGTTGCGCCGCCGCGCTCCACTCTATTCATATGAGTAACGTCAAGCAACTTCAACATGCCCGCAAAGCATTCCGGGAAGGTAGCACTGCATTTGAAAAAAAATCTATATGCAAATGAATCCGTTGAACGCGATGTGACTATCCAGTAGAAGTAGACAAAAATCTTTCAAAACTGTCCTTTTGTAGATCTGAGAGGATCTGACCGATTCTGCAACTGCAGGGCCTATTTCTCCCTTAAAAGGTTTGGCCGTGTAACTACTTTTGTTAGCTAGCTAGCAGTGGACATTAATAGAATATAGCAGCATTTTCTACAGTAAAAGATCTTAAATATCTTAATATGTGACCTCTAATAGAACCTTTGCCATTCAATAAGCAAACAATGAAAACTCCATTGTCTAATTAAACATCGTCCACTGACTCAATCTCTTTTCTTAGTTTAGAAATGTTATAAAAATATTTAATCCAAACGTCAATATATTCTTGGGTATTATCAGTCACACTTAAATGTGCTGTGCTCAAAATACTGGAAAAATACCAGGCTGGGATTGCCTCCACACGGCTCACAGACAAAAGTACTTACGTTTTTTTTTTTACAACTACATGCACTAACATGCACGTGTGGCCAGACCGGCTACCAAAAAAGAGAAGCTCAGATAACAACACACACAGAGTGAATGTGACTTTATTATCTGCTCAGGATACCATTACTCTATATCTAAAAGCAAATATTTGTTTGCTGTTATATTAATATTCTGAATGTCAAGTACAGACCCTTTAAATGTTGAACTGTTAAATAGTTGTCCTTTGGCTACATATGAGGTACTTAGCAATTTTATTGCCATGACAGTGAGTCATCATGAACAGTACCAGTACCCTGAAAATAAAGAAGCTAAATAAAATTAAGCCATCACTCATTTTATTAACTACACCTGTGCTTTTCAAACTTTTACATAACCTAATATCTTCAGGGAAAGACCTAATAATCATTTGCTTTTTTTGATTGTTATTGGCTTAAGTGTTTCCCAATTATCGCTCTTTCCACAGCAAAAAGAAAGGTGGAGGATTTCTGAATTTACCCGTCGAAGGCTTTCTTTTCTTCTACTTGATGTTGCTGTCGATCGACCAGCAGCTCCTCTCGGGATGATGCACCATGGGACTGATGGGTTCGGGGGAAGGAACTGCTCCACTAGTTTGCCAAATGAAATGCTTTTTACTCCCATCTGTTACATTAAAGCAGGGCCAAACTCTACATGTTAAAAACAATTGTTATTGACACTAACTTGACTAATGATTAAGCCGTTCTTGGGTTACCTAGTACTTACCATGTCCAGTCTCAATTTCTTGACCTAATGGTGTCAGTCTCCAGTCACTAAAATTCAACCCATGTGATTGGCTACTGAAAGTGTAACTTCCTCTTGTATTTGGTGGGGCAGGTCAAACATTAATTTTAACCAGGTTCTGTTCAAGAACCACAACATGTTGTGTTATATATACACACGGTATTGAATTGTGTCTCTTTAGAAAACACTGTGTATGTGGCCAACAAACCTACTGGTAGCTTTTGAAATAAATTGATAAGTGTCTTCAACGATTCATGTATTTATGGCAATGGTGAAGGTGTTCTACTACAATTATACAAGGTACAGCAACATGGTACACACCCTATGAGAGCAGGGCATGGGATTGCCCTTTCATCCAGCCTTTTTTCTGTATATAGTTAACAGCCTGTTAATGTTGTTTATGTTAGCCTATTTGTTCCTGTCTTTAATTTAAAAAAAAAAAAAAAAACTAAAGCACATCAAGGCCTTACCCTGTAAGAACCTTTAACCTAGTAGAACCTTTAATGTAAATCTCTTTAGATACACAAATGGCCAAACTGCAAATGTTAATATATCCGTTCAAAACTTCCAAAATATTTTATGTATTGAATGAATCATGTTGCAGTGACTTGTATTAATAATTTTCCACACTGGAATCTTATTCCAATCAACCAAAACCTACTGTTTGCCTGTATCTTTCTTAACTCTGCTACTGTGGGCAACCTTTTAAAAATTAAACTACTTTTTCGGACACTGACTCATTTTTTTGGGGATATCAATCTTTTGTTCTTTTAAAGTATCACTTTTGAATTGTTTGAATTGCTTATGACTCATAAGCGTTTAGTTAATGTTGTGACTAGAACACATGAACAGGTCAGAGAAGATGTTGCATAGAAGTTGCAGCCTCTTGGTTTGATTAGTTTTTTTGGGTCACCCGAATCTGCTCATGGTGGTGGTTGTCCGGTGGACTTTTGGACTACATTTGCTTGGTCAAATAATAAATGGTGGACATCTGGCCACACTGTCCTAAATGTACAGGATAAGACTTGACAGGCAGTACTGATAATTCACTGTTAACTCCCAAGAATCACAGTGTATCAACGTTGGGGTTATTTCATTTACAGACACAGTCCTGGAAGATTTCTAAAATTGGTGTATTATTATTTGTGATATATTTACAGGGGGGGGGGGACAAAAAGGCTAGGCAAGGCAAGGCAGCTTTATTTGTATAGCACATTTCAGCAACAGGGCAATTCAAAGGCTTTACACAAAATCAGTTAAGCAGATAAAACACAAGTACAAACAGTTAAAGTCATAGCATTAAAAACCAATAAAACACATGAATGACAGTTAAAAACAAAATAGAAAACTTAGGACACATAAAACCCAAGAATAAAAGTTACAGTGCAGCATAAGAAATAAAGAAATGAGCATTCATTTAAAGAAAGGCAGCACAAAAAGAAAGGTTTCAGCCTTGATTTTAAAGAACTGAGAGTAGCAGCGGATCTCAGGTTCTGGGAGTTTATCCAGATATGAGGAGCATAGAAACTGAAAGCTGCTTCACCCTGTTTAGTTCTGACTCTGGGGACAGAAAGTAGACCTGTCCCAGATGACCGAGAGGTCGGGGGTCATAGTGTAGCAGACAGAAATGTATTTTGGACCTAAACCGTTAAGGGATTTATAAACTAGCAAGAGTAACTACTGTGTTAGCTCCACTTATGCTCTTGAAAACAAAATACAATACCATGTTAAAATACATTTGATGGGTTTCACAATCCACTAATGTGATTTTGGGACCTAAATCAGTTTCTGGGGCGGCCCCCAGCTCACCCTGTAAAAGTGTAAGACTCCCTCATCCCCCCCTTTCCAGTCTATCCACTATCACTATAATAAAAGGGAAAAAGATCAGTTTCCACTCCCATTGAAGATTTAAAAAAAAATAATGCTGAGCAAAAAACCTGCAGAGCGTGTAAATCTGGGGGAGTCTCAGGCAGGGATTATCAAATTTCCTCCTCCCATCATGGATATTTCTTTGAAGAAAAGAAGTAGGAAGCAGTTGGACTGAATATTTTCACATCCTGAAGTTTCCATCCAGCCCTTTGTTTGTGGTAATTAGCAGAAGTGCCATCAGCTGGAAATAAAAATGGCAGGAATCTGTCTAAGGAAGGTTTACTTTTCTGCTCAGGTAAGGAACTACATAAACATGTAAACTGATCCATTGTTACAACAGTTATACATTTGCCCTTTAAGTATGTATACATATTGTCTTGATCCTGTTTTGGTGCATACCAGTTACAATTACATGTGAGTCAATTGTCCGCTTGTTGCCAATATGTGAATATGGCATCCAGATGGCTTCCAGGTTTAGCCAGAAGAGATTTGGAAAACAATCTGGGTCCTCAGGTAATACTGTCACATTTTAACCAAAATATAGAAACATGAGCCAAAAGCTTCAAAACATGCCGGATAAACAATCCAATCCACACTATCACCTACATCATGTCCGCCTGTCTCTCTTCTCTACCACAGACTCCGTTCTGCCGAATGATCCTGGCCCCAGCCCTCTGAATGAGCTCTCCCACAGCGCCTCCTGGTGGGCCGACACAGAGGAGCACGGGGAACAAGGAGACTCTCTCATAGTGGGTCCAAAGGAAGTGAATTAAATGGATGAATGCGTTTAATTCTGGTGGGGGGAACTAAACCTCTAGGCTACTTTTGTAGGAACAACTAAAGGAGATGGATGAGCACGTGGCCAGGCTCCAGGACATGCTTAGATGTGAACGGGCCAAAGTAAGTTATAGGCTACGTGTGTCAGACATAGTGCAATATAGGTCTACTATCTAAATACACGGTTCTCCTTTCTCAAAATCATATCCACCCTCTCGCCAGAGCACTCGTCTGCAGCTGCGGTGTAACCAGCAGGAGGTGGAGATGAGGCGTCGAGAGCAGCACACCAACAGACTGAAGGAGCGGGTGTCTCAGCTGACTGACCGACACAATACAAAAGGACCCTGTGAGACTCACTCAGTCCTGTTGCAGTTACAGTGACAGAATATTTTACCCACAGATGTCTGCGTATATATCATGTTTAATTAACCCACGCGAATGTTTACTATCTTGCTTTTTTTTTTAATCCAGCCATAGAGGTGTTGAACCTTACGTCTGGAGGTCGAGGCAAAAGAGAACAGCCAATCAAATCATTCAGGTCTACCGCAAAGTAAGTTGTTATTTTCATCACTTTTTGATTAAAGCCTTTAAATGCAATTTCCACCTATCCTTTCTTAACCTCTCTTGCCCTCTCCATCTTGTAGACGAGAAGAGGAAACACTGCGTCTGATGTTGGAGCGCAGAGAAGCAGAGCTCAGGGAGGCGATGAAGCTGCGCCACAGCATCGCCACTTTACTCCATGCACTCAGAGTCGACATGGCGCATGTGAGTAAAAGTAGAGAGCTCTTTGACTAAGGCCGGTGTTGGTCAATAAATAGCATTGGTCCTTGAGCCCAAGAGACATTCATTGAATATTAAAGTGCTCATTTTATGCTTTTTGGCTTTTCTCCTTTCCCTTAGTGTTATACATCTTTTTTGTGCACGTTGTAGGTTTACAAAGTGAAAAAGCCCAAAGTCCACCCTAAAGGGACTTTACCATCTCCAACAGGAAACACTGTTCACCAACTGCTCCAAAAAGCTCTGTTGTAGTCCAGCCTTTACTTCCGTGAAGAACCTGCTTCACTTTGTAACACACAGTTTTATAATGCTCGCCTAGCTGCTAGCGTGGCACGCCCTCACACTCTGCTTCTGACTGGCTAGCAGTCCTTACCTAGGTACTGCACATCAAAAATGGAATAGAAGTGAGACGCCTCACTCTGTAGCTAAAACAGAGAGCTCAACACACAGGGCAACAAAAGGAGCTGCAGCAATGTGCAGTAAAACAATATGGTGTGTTGTTTTTTTGTTTTTTAATTAAACCATGTAAACCTATTCTGATATAACCTCTAAATACAATTATGAAAATGAGCATAATTTGAGCCCTTTAAGTGAACCTAAAGTATAAACAACAACCTCACTACATGGTCTATTCAGCTATCCTGGAGCATTCTATTGTTAACAAATGGTCTTCCTCAGCAGATGCTGCAGAGTTGGTTAAGGACTTAAACCAGAGTTTTCCTAATACAAAGTGCATTTTAGTAGCTGTTCTGGATTTTATTCCTTGAACTTTTAAGCCACCATGGTTAACACGTCCTTAAAGTGTTCAGAAATAAATTTGAAACTCCATCTGCGGAGGAAGCTTGTGTAACGCCATCGAAACGGCTACTAAAGTTACTTGTGTTATTTTCTCAAGGTTTCTAAGGTGAAGAATGAACTCTCAATCTTTAAGTTATAGTGCTGAATCCAAAATGAAGTATTCAACATAACATCATTTTTTTGAAGACCCTGTCAGACGGTGTGGATGTTCAGGATGAGGCTCAAGCTGAAGACAACAAGCTTGATCAAGCTGAGGTAGCGCTTGGTGACCATGTAACAGGAGGCGTGGTTCAGTGTTGGAGGCAGGTGCAGAGGAGACTGCGTGGTGGCCCATCCACAGGTAAACACCCAGGTTAACGTAAAGTAGTAGTGTGCACATCCCCACCAGTGAGGTGAGGTGGGGTGGGGACCAGTGAGGTGCTGGGGGAAAAAAGGGGCTGAATACAATTGAAGAGAAGAAGATGCTGGGTCAAAACATTGCAATGCGGGCATCTTATTCTTTTCAGTTGCAAACATCCAGGGTAACAAATCTTTAAAGTACTGCTTTGAGGTGTTGTCTTTTTTAGAGAGAGACTATATCAAGAATTGTAGATTTGTCTTCAGCTTTTAATTTAGTTTTTGCCAAACCAATGATCAAGAAACACTTGTATAAGGAATCCAACATGTGGTCTTTGTTGCCTGTAGGCCACACTGGTTTTGACACCGACCATGACAAGCTCCTGGCTCAACTAGAAACTGAACTGAAAGGGAGTCAACAGCTAGTCAGATTACAACAGCAGCTGCTGGAGGTATGATTGTCCATCTCATACACACACTTTTGCTAGAGTCAGACTTAGTAATACTACTTTCTGTCTGCAGGACAGCTTTGCGTCGCCTGTCCCCCGTGAACTGGCTGATTCCTACTTTTTGGAAGAGTGGGAGCGTCTTCAGATGCGCTGGGCAGAGCTTGATCATCAGAGGCGGACTTTTAAAAAGGAGAGGCAGTCCTTCACTGATGCTGCAATCAGACTTAGCCATGAGGTGGGAAGAAAATGAGGCAGGGGCCGTTATTGTTTTGAGAATTTTTTTCAAAGGGCTTTAAATCCTTACAGTGTACGACGCCCTCTGTCCTTAAACCCTTGATTTGGCTAAGACAAAATTACGAATGTTGGGGAGAGAAAAATGATGAGGGATCCCTCTTCCTATTTTTGTGCATTTACAGTAGTTTCCTCACACACGGCATGCTGGCTTAGGAGGCTGCTTCTTACTCTAACGTGTATCATTTGTGTACAGCGCCGTGATTTTGAGCAACAGAAGGCCTCTGTCCTGAAGCAGCAGTATCTGCTGGACTCCTCTCTGTCTGGTAAAGGAGCACCAAGTAACAACAGGAGAGAGAGCACTGGACTCAGTGAGTATGCCGTTAAATTAAAGGGTGGAGTCATGGGAGACTGTTTTAATGTGGTGAAATAAATTCACTTCAAAAGTCCAAACACATCATGTGTACGTGACTGCAGATTTCTCAAGTTTGGGGCCCACCAGCATATCTTGCTGTCTTCCCATTACACCATCTTCAACCAAGTCGGGGACAGACGCTGTTTCTGGATCACATCAGAGAAGAGTCAGAGTTCAAACCCCCAGCACTCCTGAGCTCTACTCCGCCCTCAATCTGTCATACAACTGCAGGTTAGTCAAATCCTGCTTTCATAGCGATAGCAGTGTACATAAAGAGAGGAAAAATAAATTGTTGGAAAAAAACACAACTTTCCCTGTGGTCAAAGCATTTACTGCAATCTCAGTGCTTTGGCTGAGTTAAGTCTGGCAATGTGTGTTGCTGATGAAGAATAAACAAATACAACTAATTTATTTCTTGTATGAAATTCTCTACACACAGCTAATCAGGCCCAAATTATACTGTGAATTTTTTTCTATTCCTCTCTTTTCTCTCAAAACCAGAGAGTTTGATGACCAGTCAGAGACATGGGAAGGCCGAGCAGACACACAACGGGCTCCACACTTAGACTGCTCATTTGAATACAATTTTGATGATAGGTGGTGATTTAAAAAAAAGAGAAAAAAAGCTGTACCTTACTATTTTCACTTTTTAAGGTAATCAATAAAGGCTGATTGTATTTTTTTTTTATCCTTATTTTCTTCCACCTTGAAAAAGATGTAAATTGATTCATCAATTTTTTTTTTTTTTTTTTAAGACTACAGCAGGATATAAAATCCCTTATGTTTGACACATTGTCTATTCTGTTCAAACCATTAAAGTGTTTTTCAAAGGTATTTTATATGCCTCTATTAGACAGTTGATAATGTAAACAGACATGCAACAAAGGTCACCAGCCGGATTCAAACCAAGGATGTTGTGAATATGTGGTAAAGTATTTTAAACCAGGAAATCTAAATGTAGTCCACTGCTACAGTATGTCTGTGTGTAGTAATGTCTTAATTATAATAAATTATAAATCTGAAAGCTGCACGATGAAGAGAATTGACTTTTTTTTTTTTTTTCACAAATCAATGTGTTGGCAGAACAGCTTCAAAGCTTCTCGGTGTGGATTCTCCAAGTGTCTGAATTCAACTGAGGTCATAAACATTCTTAAGAGAAGTTATATTCCTTCACCTGGTGTTTTGATGACTGTCAAACATGTCAGTCCAGAATATGTTGTATGTTTTCAGTTGGCATTTGATTCATCATTTTCATACTCAACAAACCCTTCAGTGATGCCACTTGTCCTGTATGGAAGCATCTGCATGTATTTTGTTTTCACTCTTATTTAGAGATTTCCTTTGTCTCCCATCTGTATGGGGATACGTGAAAGTAGTAGCTGCCTTCAGCAGGAAAGGTTGCTGCTTCAAATCTTTTACCAACACTTTAAAGGTTAATCAGTCAATATTACTGCTGCTTAATTATAATACATTTCACCCCTAAATAGACAATATTCCAAGCTTTTCTTATGTTATCAATAGTATTATTTATTAGACTTAAATCTTAGAAACCCAACCTAAAAAAACTAATTAATCTAAAACTAATGGGCTTGTTGGTGCGCATATTAGGCCTCTAACTGTGCATGATACTCATGCCATGAGGGGATATAGTGGCATCACTCGATGACCTGTTTGATGACCTGCACGTGCGGTGCATGAGCTCATGTGATTGGCTGCTCGCACGGTGGGGCGTTTTTTCCTTTCACCACTTGTACTCAATTACCAATTACCAACTTCAAAAAAACTGTTACGCGCGCCTAGCGCCGGTGTGTCTGCTGTCCTTTACGTCGTTATTACAAAGACAACAACTCCCATCATCTCACGGAAAGGGAGTTTGGCAGACAAGACAAACATTTGGCCGAGAAGAGCTATAATGACCGGCGTAGTTTGGGGACTTTTCCATCACCTTCCGCGCTTCATGGAGTCTGACAGCAAACGTTTCCAGCCCTGGAGGGACTACATGGGATTGTCGGACACAATCCGAGAGATCCTGGGCCGGGACCCGGCCAATGAGGCCTCTAAAGCTCCGCACTCAGAATCTGATGACCTGTGCGAAGCACTGATGTCCGTGCGCATTGGGCTAAACACCGTCTGCCAAAGTAGTATATCAGGTGTATCTACGCGGTGTGCGCCAGGCTCTTTGACTCATCAACGCCCTCCTGATGATTTGCCATATGCGACAGACCCGTTTCGTGTCGAGACATCAGACGCGGTGGATTTGAAGACCGTTTCGAGACCGACGGGCCCCCGGGGACCTAAAGAACGCAAGAAAACCACTCGTTTCAAAAACCCGGATCCTCCGTTGTTATCGGCGTCAGCTGAGCGCATGTTCTGCAGTTTCTGCAAGCACAACGGAGAGTCCGAGTTGGTTTGCGGATCCCACTGGCTGAAGAACCAGGCCGGAGATGTTTTGTGTCCCTATCTGCGGCAGTATGTGTGTCCTTTGTGCGGAGCCACAGGGGCCAAAGCTCATACTAAGCGCTTCTGTCCAAAAGTGGACAGCGCGTACAGCTCCGTGTACGCCAAGTGCAGACGCTGAACCAACAGATGGCAGCAACAAGGCTGACTCCTTTATTATTTGAGTGTGGATTTGTTTATTAGCACGTGTGGCTTTCATTTGCATGCCAAACCTTTCTAAGACTACAGTTGTGATCATCAGTCATAACTATATTGTAGAATGTGTAAACACCTTGTGACCATGTCAGCATTTTAAATTTTTTAAAATATGAGTGACTTGTTCTGTGTAAATACCTGTTCTTGAGGCATGTTTTATTTTGAATATTGTATGTGAGGCTCTTCTAAAATGGCATTTCATCTCTTCTTAATTTGTTTAAAGAAATGTGTGAAATAATTATATGCCAGAAGTTAAATATGTAAATCCACAACATTGGTGTGTGTGTGTGTATTATTTGTCATCTCTCTCTATTCTTTAAAATAATTTAATAGCATTTGATATCTCTCTTACTCACTGTCTCATTCTCATCCTCATATTTATATATTGAAAGAAACCCTTTGCTCCACAGCCGGAAGAAATCTTTGTCTGCATGTTGGCGCTGACCCCCTGGTAACTCGCAGACATGATTAGGACAATAGAATGTTTATTTCTTTAAACTTGGAAAAATGTACGTTATTTTCATCACCATATAGGGCAGACCGCTGGATGTATTTCTAATGACATAATGGTTACTGAACATTTAAGATTCCTGACGTAATAAGCAACACACAGCTTTATTTGGGGAGAACAAGTGACAACGGAGCAATTAAACTGAACATTCCAGCTGTCAATAGTACAAGAAGAGTAAAAAATGTATTTTAACATTTTAAAGTGCCTTCATTACCCACAAACCATTAGGGCAATAGTAAGCTTAGGAGGGCAGGGACTTGAAACGAATCCTCAACGGATGGAGCTCCTTGAAGCTTTACTGCTACGGCGCAGGTTCTCCAGCTCTCTGTGAGTGGCCATGACCTTACGACTAGAAGAAAGCAACCACAGGCAAAAATGCTGATTATCACATTTAATAATTTAACTTTCTGTACCAGATTTGCTTTTGACAACAAGTAGATCAAATTAAAGGGGCGCAATGCAGTTTTGGCCATTTCTTTGCTTTTCTCCATAGAGCTCCCCCTACAGCTTTGGAATAGATATTTGGCGCCTCCTGTGTTTCCTTGTGTCTGACTCCTCGCTCGGTCAGTCTGCCGTTTCCTCTTTCTCTGTTCCTCCCACAATGCTTTCCTAGCTTTCTGCTGCTTTTTTGCCGGCTCAGCCATGACAATAGTGTGAAAAACTCAAGGGGGTAAGCCTCTCCTCTCTAAGCGTAGCTCACATGATGCCATTTTAATACTACAAAGCCATCACCTGCAGTAAGCATCCCATTGACTGCCATTCATTTTGGCGCTACTTTGACAGTGAATAACTTTACATCTGAAGCGTGTCAAGACT
>NC_045734.1:22319930-22320137 GCF_008692095.1 Etheostoma spectabile | reverse complement strand
ATTGTTTATTTCTAAAGAAACACGACAATTTATAAAAGGCTCCATTACCTTGCATCTCACATTATGGCTTCGCAGCAGACGTTTTTGTAAAAATAGGCTAACGATTGCGTCATAACCACGCAACTTACCGCCGCATAGTCAACAAATCACCTTATTGTCAGGAGAAGCACGCAAACAGTTTGGGCTTCCATTAGCTGTTTAGCTTTA
>NC_045734.1:22319761-22319920 GCF_008692095.1 Etheostoma spectabile | reverse complement strand
TTAACTAGCATGTTAGTTAGCAGTAATTAGCCTATGTCTATGTTATCTCCTAATTTGCCGTACAGGCCAATGGTTTGCACATTTTTGGACCATGAGTCACCTCTGCTGCTCAGGATAAGTTCATCCGAGTCACTAGCCTCAGAAATCGCAAGTTAACAG
>NC_045734.1:22319598-22319751 GCF_008692095.1 Etheostoma spectabile | reverse complement strand
TAGAGACCAGATAAATACCACACAAAATTCTAGCAGCAGCCACATCTCTAGAACAACGTTGAGAGGAGACTGTGCGAATCAGGCCTTCGTGGTCAAACAGCAGCTAGGAAACCACTGCTAATGAGAGGCAACAAGCAGAAGAGATTTGTTTGG
>NC_045734.1:22306689-22319588 GCF_008692095.1 Etheostoma spectabile | reverse complement strand
AAACACAAGGAATGGACATTAGACCAGTGGAAATCTGGGCTTTGGTCTGATGAGTCCAACTTTGAGATCTTTGGTTCCAACCGCCGTGTCTTTGTGCGACACAGAAAAGGTGACTGGATGGATTCTACATGCCTGGTTTCCACAGTGAAGCATGGAGGAGGAGGTGTGATGGTGTAGGGGTGCTTTGCTGGTGACACTGTTGGGGATTTATTCAAAACTGAAGGCATACTGAACCAGCATGGCTACCACAGCATCCTGCAGCAACATGACATCCCATCCGGTTTGCGTTTAGTTGGACCATCATTTATTTTTCAACAGGACAATGACCCCAAACACACCTCCAGGCTGTGTAAGGGCTATTTGACCAAGAAGGGGAGTGATTGAGTGCTGCGCCTCCACAGTCACCGGATATGAAGTCAATCGAGATGGTTTTTATGGAGAGCTGGACCGCAGAGTGAAGACAAAAGGGCCAACAAGTCCTAAGCATCTCTGGGAACTCCTTCAAGACTATTGGAAAACCATTTCAGGTGACTACCTTTTAAAGCTCATCAAAAGAATGCCAAAAGTGTGCAAAGCAGTAATCAGAGCAAAGGGTGGCTACATTGTTTTCGGTTATTTCACACTTTTTTGATAAGTACATAATTCCATATGTGTTCATTCATAGTTCTGATACCTTCAGTGATAATCTACGATGTAAATAGTCATGAAAATAAAAACGCATTGAATGAGAAGGTGTGTCCAAAGTTTTGGCCTGTAATGTATACCTACACTCTCCGTCTCTGATGATTGGGAATGATTGAGATTTCTCTTGGCACAGCTTCCAGACTTACAACTTTCAGACACGTTGCCCACGTCCCAACTACGTCGTCAAGCTCAGTTGGAGGCTGCGCAGTAACGCCTAGCCATCACCGGAAAAGTCCTTCCATTTTCCTTCACTGGTCTTCATCCAGAACAACGGGATCTGTTGGTCCACTTCTTTAACTGTCTATGGAAAAACTCCATCGCTACCTTGTTAGCCGGTTCCTGAATGGGTGTATGTGTGCAGTGCCGTGAAGCAATTTAGTACATCGCGAGACCTGATATCACACGATACTTCCTGGCGTTGAATCCGGCGACTCGCCGGCCAAAAGTTGCAAGGGGGAGTTTTCCGTTCACAGTCGCTAGGGGGAAGCGAGACGACCACCATTCAACTTGAAAAAGTCATATAACCATTCCAATGACTCCGAAGATGTTCTGTTAAGATAAATTAAGCTAAACAAACTGCGTAGTTCCCCTTTAAGGTTGAAGGCAGGTCTCATTTACTCGTATAGGAAAGTGTCCAAACCTTTGACTGGTACGAATAGAAAAAGTGGCATTTACTAACTTGAGAGAGGAGAGTTCTCTGACGAGTCCACAGATCAAGTCTGTAGCATCCTCCTGACAGTCTGGATAACCAAGATCGTCCTCCTTCTCCATCACCTCACTGGATAGAGAGAAAGTACAAAACATGGATGGATGAATAAAAAAGTGGCACATAAAGCTTGTAGCAAATCTTTATTTTCTGTTTCTTTTTTCATTTTACAGGAGTACAAATCTGAATTCCCTGCATGTTAATCAGAATATTTGTTACAACGTAATCTGTCCTTGTCCTTTGAGGTCAAGGGAGCTTACTTCAATTCAATTAGGAAGTTGTTTGTCTAAGTGGAAGAAGACACCACTGGGTTTCCCACACCTCTAATGAGCTAAACCCCGAGCTTGTTTACACTGGAGAGCTAGCCTGCAAAGAGTCCCTTGCTTCCCCAACCTTCCCTTTTTTTCGCCCCACTGTCAATGTTCTTGTGGGATTTAACCCCCTTCACTACTTCCTTACGTCAGAACGATGGTGTTCAGCTGTGAGTCTGACACGTAATCCAAGTACCCAGAACCAAACGGGTCAGCATTGTCCCTGGTCTGAGGGGGCTCAGGTTTATCATCACTGTCCCCCTGTGTGCAAAAAAAACCCCAAAACAAACATTTCTGTATAGTTATAAGGTAAAAGCAAATAACATTCAGTGTATCAATTTGGTGATTTTCATGTTTTTTTTGTTACCATTTTAGGCCTTTATTTTATAGTACAGCTGAAATCATGAAAGGGAAGAGAGAGAGGGAATGGCATGCCGCAAAGGGCTGCATTCGAAGTTGAACCTGCGTCCCCTGCTTCACGGAGTAAACCTCTATAAATGGGCGCACACTCTACCAGGTGAGCTACCCAGGCGCTCAATGTTTGAAGACTGTGACAGTAATTTAGAAAGCTACCTGCCTTTTGCAGGTGATCATAAGACGTCTATTACAAGGTTCCATGGCATGAAAATTTCACTTCATGGGTTTTTTTAAACATTATTATGCATCCCATCAGCCTGCCTATTGTCACCCAGTGGCTGGAAATGGCGATAGGTGTAAACCGAGCCCTGGGTGTCATGCTCTGCCTTTGAGAAAATGTAAGCTCAGATGGGCCGATTTGGAGGGGCAAGGTTACCTCCCCTTTCTATGCTTTGCCCGCCCAGCAAATTTGGCCCAGCCATGATGTCTCTCCTCTTCTCTCCGCCTCAAAAGCTACAGACTCAGAAATGGCTCATACTAAGGAAAGCTCATTGTGGGACTGTCTCTAGTGACTCTAATTATGCACCAAGGCTGAATTTGGGAACGAGACAGCAAACCTTTACATTTCAGAAAACCTTTAACCTGCTAATATTGTTTTTTTTCTGTTGCTACGGCATTAACGATAAACACTACAAAATTATGCAATGTGGCAAAGAGACGACCATATGCACAACACGGGAAATTTTGCTTATCAAACAATGACACTTTAACACCCCTGACAGTCTCAATAAACAGTGTGAGCTTAATTAAACTGGTATTTTGTAAGTTAGCCCCACCACTTACACTATCTTTCCTCTCTGAGCCACTGGGTGTCACTGCAGCCTTGCACAGCTCCCCAGCGTTGGATTCTGCTGACCGGGTGTCTGGGAATGAAGCGTCTGCTTCAGGTCCGTCACTGTCCCCAGCATCAACAGCCGACTCTTCCTTCTCATCTTTTGCCTTGGTTGCAATCTTCACTTGAAGAAGGGCAGCCTCAATTGCATCCCGGTTCTCAGTCTCCTGATTTTGAGTTGGATTAGAGTCAAAAGTGAAGGCAGGACTTTTGTCTACTAGTGCTGACCCATCTTCTCCATCTTTTATTTGTTCCTGAGGTTTTTTAGCCACAATCTCAGCTGTGCATCCCTCAAGTTCCTGCTGCTCCAGATTCACAAAAAGCTCCTCTGCAGGTGAGTCTGACTTTGTGTCACCAGTTTGCTCTGGATCAAGCACTATGCCTCCTTCAACCTCACAACCCGGATCACACACTGTGCCGGTCCCATCTGAGGTAGGGACAGCAATGTGGACTTCAGTTTCTGCCCTGTGTTAACAAAGAATGTTATCATCAAGCAGGCAGTAATGAATTACATTTACACCTGTTTAATGTAATAAGTATATTCTGTTTGGAGTGTGTTTTTCTCTCTCACTAAAACCTTTACTAAAACAGTGTATATGACCTAAAATGTGTCCAATAGAGTACAGATGTTATTGACAGATGTTAATCTGACTTGAGTGGCATATGCCACGACTCTTTCCAACACTGGTGGTTGTCATGAAATGTAAGAATATTTAACATACAGTTTAGGTTCCTCGGTACATTATTCTGACCTGTCATCCTTTTCACAGTGACTGGGCTGAAGTTTTATCTCTGCCTCGCTCTGCTCTGTGACACTGCCTACTGGGGTTGAAGATACAATCTTTTCCGGAGCCACATGGTCAGCTGTGTCATTACAAATCTGCTTCTCAGCTCTCTCTGGTCCACTCTGCCCGTTCTCACGTTTTTGTGTCTGTAAAAAGTGACTCCGCTCCCTCTCTGTCAGACCACACATACCCATCCTTCGCTTCTTTTTGGCCGGTAAGCCCACTGCTGCGTCCTTTGTGATTTCCTTGACATCAGCCATTTGCACATTGCTGGGTTCTCCTCGGCTAGTTTCTTGATTTTTCTCCAAATTGTATTTAGAGTTATCCTCTGCAACCAGTTGCTCCTCCATAGCAGTTCCATCACCTTCTTCAGAGATTGGCAATAAGACCTCAAGTTGATCAGTGCATGTTTGAGATGGTGATCTGCTACACTCCTCTGCAGTCATTTCATCCATGCCCTTGGCACTCCTGGTGGCACCATTATCAGCATGTACGCTTAAACCCTCTGGCTGAGAATCATTGTTGGGATAGGTGACTGAAGTCTCTTCTTGCTCTTCAAAAGCTTTACCTGTCCCATTTAAGTAAACATCTGTTGCATCTGTACATTTTTGATGTGTGTCAGTATCTTGTTTGGTGAGACAGGACTGCTCTTCTGCCTCATGCTGTTGAGTTGAAACCATAATAGAATCCTGCAGAAGGGGCTGGTGTCCCTGTAGCAGAGCAGCATCCACTGCTGTATTAGCTCCTTCGGTGTTCTGAAATAAAAATAGAATGAGTTGTGAACAAATCTGGCTTGACTAAATGTAGGTTCTGTTTCAATCATTAAATTACCTGAGGATGAAGAGCAGCCTGAATATCCTCAATCTCTGAGACTTCATCACTTGGACATGCCCTTTTCCTTGACCTGTGTGACCGAGTCTGAGGTGGAGCTAAGCTGACTAATATGACAAATAAGGACCATTTCAATTAAAAGTACGACTGTAGCTGATAACACTTAAAGGAGTGTGTATTAATGATAAAGCTCTATATCAAGCATAATTTGCTGATAAAGTGTTGATCATCTAGTTTTAAAATGTAGGTCTTTAAAAAAAATTCAAATAATCATATATGGTTTGTTCAACAGTAGCACACAAAAATTAGCCAATGTTGTGGGATATCATCTCATTTACCACTGCTGTTGATCTTTGCTTTATTTTTGGCCATCTCCTCTTCCTAAAGAATAAAAATAAGTGAACTCAATACAGACATAACATAACGTTAGTAGCAAAAATATTGCTTATCATTACCATAAATAATTTCCAGTGTTACGGTTTTATCTTGATACTTAGCTTATAACGTTAGCCAACTAGCTAACAATTAATGATAATGTAAGCAGATAGCAAACAACATAATTACACTGACTGAATGAAGAAAGTTGAAGATATGCCTTGGATAAAGTTACTAAGTGTACTTTCTAAGGTTCAAATAACCTTTTTTTTGCTGATTAAGTTCATCCCCTGTAAGTAGACAGTGACAAAATGTCGCGTAATATTTTTACCCGCCTGACAGTTACCATTGGAGATAAAGGCCTGAAGCCATACACATATAAGAAAAGACCCCAATCGTGCGTGGTGAGGTGTCGTCACGTCGGTGTTTTACGTTAGTAATGGGTGTGTTTCGTCTGGACGTAAAGCGCGATATGCGTTGCCACTGGAGACGCACTGTAGGAAGTAAATTCCGAAATTCCACTTTTTTCCCTCCTAGGATGGCGAAGGCATATCCCGCCCTACTCGCTGCCTGTTCTTGTTTGGGTTGGTTCTAAACGGTCTCTGGTTAGGTATAGACAGGAGGAGTTGGTCATGGTAACAACGTCAGGTTAGCGTTAAGCCAATCAATGGCAGAGTAAGATAGAGTAGGGCGGGGCATGCCTGCTCCATCCTAGGAAATAAAATACTCTCGCATACCGTTCTTGTTTTCACCGTTTTGACAGCTCGAACTAAACGTTCAATTAAATCTGCCTGCTTGTATATGTTTTGTCTTTTCTACCATACTTTTGGAGCAGTTTCCGACTTGAATAATCGACCCGACTAGCTGTAACACTAACATCACGGTCTGTGAAACCGTCAAGGTATCGTCAAATATCTTGCCTTTACATTCATTAGCAATGTAAAAATGTTATTGTTTTTTGTGCTAGCTGTTAGCTACCATGGGCACATAAGCTAACTCGACGCAAGAGAGTTGGAACAGTGTGAATCATTACACACCAAAATGGAACATAGTGGCTGCTATTGAAGTTAGTGCCGACTCTATACAGGTGTACTAGCAGTGGATACTATACTGTCAGTCATGGACATGTTTATCACCTTTACTCTTCTTTCCATTGGCTTAACTAATCTATCCCTAACTTTTAGGAAGTAAAAATGAGTCGCGGTCGGAACCCTCCTCCCCGGGGTCAAGGGGCAGCGCGAGCCAAACAGGTAACACCCGTCATGTCTGATCATAAGATGTGTGAATGATATCTACTGTAAGTATATGCCAACAACAGGTATGATTCAGCTCCTCTTGCTGTACATTTCCTCCCGCTGGATCTCAGATGGGGCTGCTTCTTGACCTGGCCCCGGACGGAGGGATGGATGATGAGGGAAATGATGAAGACCTGGAGGCAGAGCTGCTGAATCTGGTGGGAAGAGGTGGAGGAAGATCACAAGGAAAGAAAGGTGAAGGCATATATAATGTATTGACATCATAAAGTATCATTTTCTCTTTCTGTCTCTCATTCATGTCCCAGTGCTGAAATGTGATACGCCATATGTGATTTAGTGCTGCTTGTGATGTATTTGTGCTTGCACAGCTCCTGTTCCCATGGCTGACATAGAGCAAATGGCAGCTCTTTGTATGAAAGACCTGGATGATGAGGAAATGGGAGATGAAGATTTGGAAGATGATGAAGATCTGCTGGTAACACACTCACACGGTTTCTGTTCCTTTTTTTAGAGCTAAAACAATTAGTGAATAAACTGATTCCTGCCAGAACATTTGGAACAATTTTGATGATGGATTTATTGTGTTAATCATTTTTTGAAGCACAGATGCCAATCATTGGCTAGTCCCAGCTTCTCCAACGTGCTGAAGTTGCTGCTTTTCTTTGTCATATATAATAGTTAACAGAATATCTTTTGAGTTATGGACAAAAACAAGCAATTTTAAGACCTCATTTTGTCGTCTGAGAAATTGTAATTAGCATATTTTACCTTTTTTGACAGTATACACAGACTAAATGATTCTTTGATTAAGCCAGAACATTGTGAACCAATTAACTGATAATAAAAACAGATTTTTAATTGCATTCTTAATCCCTTTCATTGCCCTTACAACATAATGGTGAAGCTTAGCTGTTGATTTGCTTTATCTTTTTTTTTTTTTACTGTATCCATTTCTGTGTGTCTGTACATAGGCAGAACTGAATGAGGTTTTAGAGGATAATGAGGAACAAACTCTTCCTGCTGTCACGCCGACTGGTCCTAAAGTGAACGTCACATCCCACTCTGCTCCTTCTGCTGCTGCCAGTGGTGCAACTGGGTTGGAGTCTCGCCTGTTGGAACGCATTGAAATGTATAAGGGAGCCATTTCCAATGCCAAGGCTGCAGGGGAGACAAGTAAAGTTCGAAGATACGACCGTGGGTTAAAGGTAAACTGGAGAAGGAAAAGAGGAAACCTCTCAGTACAAGTTGATCCCCATGCCTTGTCTTCATTCAAACCTTTTTATTCAAATGTCTAAAAAGTGCCTCTTAAATAATGCTAATGCAAATTGATTCTCTGTAATCTTCAATAACATGTTCATTTTTTCTTCTTCTTGAACCCTAGACTCTGCAGACAATGTTGACATCTGTCAGGAAAGGAAAAGCGGTCAATGAGGAGGAGATCCCGCCTCCAGTTGCGCTCGGTGGAAATCCCAACATCAAGGAATCGATTAAGGAACGAGAACTGCCAGAGCCCACGCTGATGCCCTCTCCGCCCACAAACCAGAAACCTCTGAAGGAGGCTGCGCCAAAAGCTCCTAATATGAAGCCGCTCCATCTGACCGTGCCCCAAAAGCCTGCTGTTGCAATCACCCCGGAAACACCTGCCATCTCTCCCCTCACCCCCAGCCAGCCTGACGCACAGCACTCCGGTAAACACACACGATAACATACAGAGTACTGTGTAGACGAATCTCCACCTTGCTTCTGCTTCTCTGTACTGTGTAGTGAAGGTATAAGAGTAAATCTGTGGTAATTGGTCCACTCTAATTAACACTTAACATTCTTCGACTCATTTTTCAGCTGAAAAGTTGGTAAATGTCGTTATTAATACTGCCACTCAAAAGGTTTTAATGTTTATGCTGAAATGATTAGTTGATCAATGGGTTTGGGGATTATTTATCTCCTTTGAACTCTTTTGACTTTGGTGTTGACGCATTCCATAGCACAATACTAATGTCAAACTTAATCACTTTATTTCTACTAGAAATTAGTCTGGTGTTCTTTCCGACCAGCACGTTTGTGCTTCACACTTTGCCCTCTCACAGTAAATATAGTATATGTTTACTGTTGTTCCCGTTTAAGAGTTGCTTACTTTTCCTCATTAACTCCTGATCAGTAATTTGTTTTCGGGTTTGGTACTTAACGGTGATAAGTAATTTATATTATATAATCAAACCTATTAATTAACTAAAGGCTTATAACAATTAAACGAAACAATCAAATACAGCAAACAACCTCTTCATTATACCACTACAAACAACCACGACATACTATTCTTCAATTGTTACTGTTCACAGACATAGTAGCTTACAAATGTTACTGTGATCATTCTGAGCTTTTAAACTAAGTCTTTTTTTTTCTATTTTGTTCTCTATCTCTCTCCCATTTTGTCTCACACACACACACACACACACACACACACACACACACACACACACACACACACACACACACACACACACACACACACACACAAACACACATGTGTGTCTTCTCTGCATTCAGAGCTGAAACAGGCTGTGTTGTCCAGACAAAGGGAGTATAAGTTGGCGGCCATAAATGCCAAACAGAGTGGCAACATAGACCAGGCAAAACAGCACTACTCTACTGCCAAGGTAACAGAACCTATGTCAATGTTATCACGTGATAAAATCTATTTGTTTATGGAAGTGTTTATAGAAAAAGTCAATCCTAATATAGTTGACCTCCCTTTATGCAGAAGCTGGACATGCTGGTGGAGGCTGTGGACAGAGATGAACCAGTAGACCTGAGCTCACTACCTCCTCCTCCTGGTCAGTGTAACCACTTTAAAGGAATGCTTTACCCTCTAGTTTTTGACTATTGTTTCAATTACTCATGCACCATAGCCGGATTTATTTACAGAAAATAATTAACGCTGATTCCTTTATTATATTTGGAGGATGGAGCCTCCAACAGTGGCATCAGTGCATTATTAAATTATGCACTATTTTTGACCTTTTTTAAGGCTTTTGATACTACCTTTCAAATTTTACTAAACAAATCACATTTTCTTGGTTTGGAGGATGATGCTCGTATCGGTTTTGCACATATGTGTCTAAGTGAACACAGGCTTATAATACAAATTTGGTATGTTCTGGAACGTACGTGGCTCTTTTCCAACTCAAGCTCTGTCTAGATGGAGCCTGCCTCTAACGTTTCACAGACATTACTACAGAACTTCAAATTTACATGCTGAACACAGTTAAGCCAAAATCTGGTTCATTCTCAAAAAGCCATAGTTCTGTCCTGCATCTTCCTGTCATCCATACTTAATGGTACTGAAAACAAGATTGTTCAATTTCATCACTATTTGTTACATTTGATGCTGTTTATCACAGTGCCCTGCGCTTCATACTCATCACTGTACTGTATGAAAAAGTAGGCTTGTCCTTACTAACTACAAGAAGAGCACTACACACTAGCATTTTGTTTATGGATGGGACTGGCTTACCCCATGGGTAAATACTCAACTTGGGAAGATTGCCTTCCAAAACTTAGCACCATATAAGTATAATGAATGTTAATTTTGGACCTTTTTAGAGACCTACTGCATGTGATTGTTTGTGATGCTGTTTAATATTTGTTTTTGGCTGTGTTTTATTGTGTATATTACTTCTGCTTACCTGATTGTGTAAAGGTTATAATGGTACTTCTACTACTACTACTACTACTAATAATAATAACTCATATCCACCCCTCCACTGATGTCTGATTCTCTGCAGGAGACGTAGTAGCAAAACACTGTGCACCTCCTCCTCCTCCTCAGTCTTCCTCTAAACCTGCTGCCCCCGCTGCACCTGCACCCACCCAGGTGGCCAGTGCCGGTAAGACTCCAGTAGCCTTGATCTTTCAGATGATACAAATGATTCATGTTGAATTTAAAAAAGTACAATGTGTGTGTGTCTGTGTGTCCTGCAAAGAACTGCCTGCTCCCAGCAATTTGGCAGAAGCCCTGCAGCAGAGAATGGACATATACAAGTCAGCAGCAGAGGGAGCCAAGAGCAAAGGAGATGATCGTAAGGCTCGCATGCACCAGCGCATTATCAAGGTACACACTATGCACTTTGAAAAACTATTTTTAAAACTAAATGATTCTTTTCTCCAAAAAAGATGCACATGTACAGCTGAAACAAAATCTAATACAGCATTAGATATTTCCAAAGGTTGAGCTATTAGAGATGTAACCCGTGTTCCTGGCTCTGTGCTGCTGTTTGTTGGTGCTTTTTTCTCATTTCCCGGAATATCTGGTGTGTGACTCACTTTATTTTGACTGGAAATACCCTCTGTTGCTTTGTCTGTAACTACTACTGTTGTTTATTTTACCTACCAGAATAACCTGCAATGACGTCTGTCTAAAAATAGGAAACCTTTATTTAAAGTTGATTGGGCTGAGGCAGGGTAAACAGATACAACAAGAACATGAAGACAATAACTTGATTGTATATTGCTTTTTCATTTCCATCTAGGGAGTTATGCTTTTTTCAGTATTGTATTTATACGCAAGAAACCCACTTTAAGCTTTGGAATGGGAATTAAATATATGGGAGGTTGTGCACTTGCAAATACGCTGTATTTTTTCTGATTCACAGTGCTGTACTCTCACTAAGTAACAATCCGGGTATATAGTAGTGTAAGAGTGTCCAAGGGTGGGATTTTCCTGTAATATCAGAATTATCAATCCTCTCCTCTCTGCCCAACAGCAATACCAGGATGCCATCAGAGCTCACAAAGCTGGGCGACCTGTCACTTTATCGGATCTACCTGTACCACCAGGTAACTTTCGTCAGGTGTGTTTTGGGATTGTGCCACACTGAGTTTATAGTTACAGTAAGTCACGTGTGTGTTGCTCTTCTAGGCTGCCCACCACTTCAGGGCTCAGAGGGGGGTCAACAGAACTTCATGGGTGTCCTGGAAACGGCTATGAAAATAGCTAATCAGGATGCAGACGCAGGAGAGGAAGAAGAGGATGGACAAAGAGAGGCTGCCAAGGTAAAAATAAAGAAATAAAGGCACTACCAAATGGTCAAATTGTTCTACAGCCAAGGAATCTGATTGGTTGCCTTTAAAACCAAACCGAGCAATGTTTTAATGTTTGTCAGGCCAGCCTCTGTGCTATTGAATCATTAACTCTTTTTTTTTTTTTGACTGCACTTCCTGCCTCTTACATCAACTTCATGCTTGTAATGTCTGTAAAGTATGATATTTTGGTCATTAATTGTACAAAACAATAACTCGCTAAATTTGATTAGGACAGAGCTCTTGGAATAAAAAACAAAAATGCTAAACTCCCAAGTTTTTCAAACTGTTGCACTTAAAGAAAACACTACTGTAGCTTGATATCTCTATGTTTTATTGCATTTATCTAATGATCTTCTTACATCTATATCTCTTATACTATATCTTATCTTATATTTTCTTTCTCCGCAGCCCGCAGTGCGTCCACCTACCCAAAAGGCTAAGTCTCCAGCTCCTCAGGCCCCGGGGGGCTCCTCAGTTCCAAAACTAGGAACTAAAGGTGCTTTTAGAGTGTGGGTTTGTGTCTGTGCATGTAAATGCCCACCTGCCCGCGTGCATGTACAAAATGTGCCAGATAAAGTGTGTGTTACACGACAAGGCAGAGTTTCACTTATTTTTCTCTTAATTATCTTTGCAGCCCAGCAGCAAGTGGATTTACTGTTGCTAAGGCGACAGGCTTTTTTGCGTGCAGCGCTGCGCTCCAAACAGATGAAGGTAGGCTGTGGACTTTTTTAGCTTTCTTTTTTTTATTGCTGTAGTTAGATTCCTTGTCATCTTTGTATTTTTTGTGGATGGCTTTATCACCGCTGCCTGTTGTTTTATTGGAGTCTTGAGCATCTGTTGTGTTGCTGCTGTTTGTAGGACATGACTGGAGCAGCACAGCATCTCAGACATGCCAAGGGACTGGACCCCATGATCACTGCTGCCAAGTCCGGCCTACCTGTCGATATCACCAAGGTCATAAATACATTCCCGTATGCAAATGAATGACATCCAAAAACATTGAGAGCAAGTTTGTGTGTGTTGAATATGTCACAGGAGCAACCAAAAGTGTGAGGTGTGTTAACACAAAATGGCACAGAAATAGAAGCAATAGAAAGGAAGCATAAAGTGAACTCCAAACACCTTTTGTGCTTACCACAGTCTCACCTTCTGTGTGTTTTTCTGTACCGGTGCGTGAGTTTATCTGCATATTTTCAGTGCCATTCCACTATTCATATTTCATATAGTTGCCACTTTTCCCATATGACTTTCTTTCATTTTGCCTGACATCTTTCCTTCAATAACCCATGTATTTCTGTTTGAGTCAGCCTCACAGTGTAATTACCAAGAATATTAAGCTTGTGCCTCTGTTACTTTGTCTACCTCTTTGTCTGCAGAATATCGTACAAGCTTAGAAAAAGATATTCATAATTTGTAGTGGACAGATTTTTTGTTATTGTTTCTCACAAAATTTGTAATGGTCTCTTTCCTGACAGATTCCCAGTGCTCCAGTAAGTGAGGAGGACTACTCCCTTGCTCGCTCCCGCACCTCCCCTCTCTCCCAACGCTCCAGTGAACAGTACCACGGCCTCATGGATCTTTTCCGGAAGCAGCATGAGGTGTGTGTGTGTGTGTGTGTCTGTG
>NC_045734.1:22296303-22306679 GCF_008692095.1 Etheostoma spectabile | reverse complement strand
TGTGTGTGTGTGTCTCTGTGTGTATATCAGTCACTGATCAGGACACACCCTTCCTAGATCTTGCTGTGTATCAGTGACTAGCTTTTTAAAAAGAAAAATCACAATTGTTTCGTATTGTATTGTCTTTGGCTATTGTCTGTTTTCATACCCACACCTTCTTTTGTTCTGTGTCTCGATCTACAGAAATGTTTGGGATACTCTCAACAGCTCACACTTGTGGGCAATGTGTCTGAGGCTCTGAAGTAAGAGACGTTCTTTTGTTGTATATTTGTACATGTGAATTGTATTACAGGTATTACATTACATTAAAACCAATAAAACATATGAGATGGAAAAGTTTGATATTTACCTTCAAAATGACTTGGTCTGATTAGGATATTTTTTAATTCTCTTCTATTGATCTACATACTGTATATAATTGATTTATTCAACTAAGTCCTCAATCACTATGCAATGTCACTATGGCAACACAGACGTTCATGTCACGCTGCATATTTTGCACGTTTTCCTCACAGATCTGTTTCACAGATTTGTACATACATTTAATCATCACATATGCATTCCTGAAGAGTCTGCATTACTTCCTGTTTCTACAGATATGCTTTAAAAAATACTGCTTAGAAAATTTCATTTTCTCAGATCAAGCTCCTAAATTGTTTTTTTTTGTGTTTTATTATTTGTTCGTTTTAGCTTAAAGAGCTGTTTGGCATACTATAGCCATTGTCTGTGCCAAAGTCAGACCTGTGACAGTTCAAGCATTAGGCCATCCTGTAAGACTTCATATGACTTACGAGCATCAGTGTGTAAGGACCATCTCTGTCTCTCCCCAGGTTTGAGAGGCTAGTTGAGGAGTGTATGAAGAACATAGAGATTCTGAAGAATGCACACGCCAAGGGCCAGCCGGTCCCCAAGTGCCGCACAGAGGAGAGGACCTTCAACATTATCAAGTCAGCAACAAAATAATCATGTTGACATAATAATAATACAATAATGTATTTTCTTGACATGGCATGTGCTCCACAAGGACAGAAAGAGATAAAGTCAACACTTTTTAGCCATGGTAGTGACTTGAGGGATGGCAATGCCGGTTCCTCTGTTGCCGGGTCAGTCCAACGCTTTGATCCAGACCAAACTATCTCATCTATCAGATGGACTGCCATTACATTTTGTACCTATATTCATGGCTTCCAGAGGATTAATCCTTATAATTTCCTTGCATTTTCTAGCAGTGAGGTTGATATTTTTGTCTTTTATCGAAATTTCTTGTAACTATTGGATGGATTGCCATGCAATTTGGTACACACATTTATTTTCAACACAAAATGAGTTGTAATCACTTTTTTGATCCCCTGATTTTTCCTCTAGTGGCATCATCCAATCAAAACTTACCTTGGTTTATAACTAAATCATACTTTGTTTATTAACATAATGTTGTTGTTGTTTTTAACATAAACCACGTGGCTCTCTCGTAAAAATCTTCAATATAATTAATAGTGGTGATTAATGATTACTGTGTGCTCACCCCCAGAAATCCTGTTTCCTTTTATGTGCATGTGACAATCAACCCGGGCTGAATAATCATTGCATCCCAGTTGAGGGATTTCTTCTTCTTTTTTATCCCGAGGATTTGAGATATCCGCAATTATTTAATCATAGCAGTCCGTCCTGGCGTTAACATTCCTAAAAACACAGTTTCAAATGAAAATACAACTGTTAGTGGATCATTGGGTCATCATAATTCTTATTTTATTGTAATTTAAAAGAATTATAAACGTCATGTTTTAGTAGAAGCATTAACTGAACTGATTGCAAACACATGCATCAGATATTTAATTTAGAAAACACATTTTTTTTTAGACTTGTGACTCACTGTGACTTGTGTTCTTACTGTGACTCACTCTGGCTCTGCTCCAGTATCATACCAAGCTTACCGCTAGGTGACTTTGGCAGTGACTCATTCAACAGTCTGGAATGTTTGTTTTAATGATGCTGACTGGTTGTTTTCTGTCACTCGTGATGCTGTTTCTGATAAATCATGTCCCCTGTTGTTGTTATTTAGGACCAACTCCAACCTGACACCTAATGACCTGATACTGTACATAATCAAAGGCATCAACCTACCGGCTCCCTCAGGTACTAAAGTCAATTCAATTCAATTTTATTTATAGTATCAATTCATAACAAGAGTTATCTCAAGACACTTTACAGATAGACCACACTCCAGAATTTACAAGGACCCAACAGTTCTAGTAGTCTCCTCCAGAGCAAGCAACAGTGCGACAGTGGCGAGGAAAAACTTCCTTTTAGGCAGAAACCTCGGACAGACCCAGGCTCTTGGTAGGCGGTGTCTGGCGGGCCGGTTGGGGTTAGAATGAAGAGTGGCAATAATAAAAATAGAAAAAATTAGTAGTTTGTAGCAGTTCTTTGTAGTAGTTCATGGCATAGCAGGACGCTGTGCGGCATTACAAGGCACAGCAGGACGTAGCAGGACGTAGCAGGGCACCGCAGTGTAGCAGTTGAACATGGCATCACAGAACGTGTAGCGGGACCATGGCGACAGCTGCTACCCTGATTTCGGAGCCTCTCTGACAAGTCAGGTCTGCATCTTTGAATTAACAAGGCAGTAATGTGTCAAATGTATGTTCACTTACGCCTACCTCTCTGCCGTCAGGTGTCTCACCCAACGATCTGGATGCCAGTGTGAAGTTTGAGTTTCCTTTTCCCAGCGCGGTAAGACTCTTTCTCATCCAGTGAGTAGATTATGGATATTTCATTTTGTTTATATCTAAATCTGTTTTAATACAGTCATTTATGTGTGTGTAGGAGGAGGCTCAAAGGGACAAAACAAACACAGTAAAGAGCACCAACAGCCCAGAGTTTAAAGAGAATTTCAAACTCAACATCAACCGCACCCACAGAGGCTTTAAACGAGTCATCCAGTCCAAAGGCGTCAAGTTTGAAATTGTCCACAAGGGGTAAAAAACAAATATATGTAGGCAGAAGTTTCCAAGTTGATCCTAATGATTTATGCTGCACAACTCATGTCTGATGTCTCATGTCTGTGTTCTTCTCTCTGTGTATTTACAGAGGCCTGTTTAAGACAGACAAAGTTGTGGGCACTGCTCAGCTGAAGCTCGAGGCTCTAGAAAACCATTGTGACATTAGAGAGATAATTGAGGTGAGTGTTAATAACAAGTAAAAACAAAAGCATACACACATGTACAGGTACACACCAGATCTATCTTACAATGTGCATGTATTTTGTAGGTGATGGATGGACGTAAACCTTCAGGTGGCAAGTTGGAGGTGAGGGTGAAGATCAGAGAGCCTTTATCAGGAGTTGATCTCCAGCCGGTGACGGAGAAGTGGCTGGTTCTCGATCCTGTAACCCCCCTTTCTCCTCCAGAGAGACAAAAGGAAAGGGTGAGTAGAGTTTTGATATCCCCTGAACCAAATGTGTGCAGACTGTGGAAGGTAACTGAAGCAGAGCAAACTCACTGTCTTTACTGCGTCCTGCAATATTTTGCACCATTTTGAAACCAACGATCCAACAAGGTTTGAAAAGTATGACAAATTTTAACTTCTAACTAACTACATAGATTAAAAAAGCCTAACCAGGGACGAGGGCTGCAAATTAGCTCCTGCTAAACGCCCTGCATACATATCTTCTGCATTGCTTATCTGTATGTAAAAACGTCTGTCTGTAAGGACTGTGACACACCAACCCGATAATTGGCCGTCGGACAGTCTGGCGACGTCGGTGACTCAAGTCCGTTCGGTGTGTTCCGGAAGGGCCGCCGACCTGACATGCAAATCTCTCAAATGACCAATCTGATTGGTGGGGTGCAAACTAGGAAACGAGGATTGGGATGAGCGTGACTACAGTCTCTCAAAATCTGACGAAAATGTTTTAAACTGACCTTTGTCGATCTGCAATGAAGACAGATTCAGCAACTGCATGGCCTGTTTAAAATGTTTTTAGAAACCCGTTTTGGTGAACTACTTTAGTAAAATATGAGATTGTATTCTGAACAAGCCATGTTCAGTCTGGCTTTGGATTTCCGGAGAAACCAGACCATGTGACGCATTCGTCCAATAAGTTGCTGGTTTTCATTTTTAGCAATTCAACAATACAGATTAGCGCCGCCTGTTGTTCTGGAGACGTATTATGTCTCGTTGCTTCAGCGTGTTCCAGGGCACTTTTTTGACCAACCTGGGGAGACTGATCAGTCCAACTGCCTTTTCTGATGATTGTCGTCCGTCTGGTTGGTGCATCAGGGGCTTAAGGAAAACTACAATGAAAACAGACTTGCTTGCAAAAACTCTGATCTGTGTCCTGACCAGTATTCTGCAGTGGTTTAATGCCAACTAAAGAATTGGCATCACTAACTGTTTCTCTCAACTCCTAATATTGGAATAACAGTAGTATATGGAAACTTGCATTAATTTGCAGATTATTTCAAAATTCTGTTAAATATTGTGTAACATGTGAATAGAAAACTGACAGCATGCTTTTAATCCCGCATTTAAGTGTGACCGTTTGCTACAGCTTTAAACACGCTTTGGACCTGGTTAGACAACACATCGTACAAACTAGTTTGTCTCAAGCATAACACGGCTTTCAGTCAGCATGTGATGCTGCCCTCTAATTAATATGCTGTCGTCCTGTGTGTGTCAGGCTCCATCTCCTCGGTCTAAACCCAGACATGAATCGAGCAGCAGGAGCAGTCATCCCAACACCACTCCTCCCCAGTACAAACTCCACAGCTTCAGCCTCCTCAACTATGACAGGGAGCGGCTGGAGAGAAAGGTACTTGTTTGTGTGGTCTTACCCTATCCACAACTTCTCTAATGCTTGTAATGGCCCAATTGTGCGAAAGTCTCATCAATCATTACGCCTGTCTCTCAGATTGCGGAGTACCGAAAGGCACGACGGGATCCCCCATCTGACCTCGTCCATCAACACAAAGAGGTCACACACAGACTGCAGTGGCAGAAGGCACAGCTGGAGCGGGCCTCTTCTGCTCTACTGACAGGTAACTCACACACAGAATACATGCGAATATGTACTTTACTGACACATGTACGTCTCAACCTCTCAAACACCCACATTTGCCTTCACCACATGTGTAGAGTATGAAAATGTGCTGCAGCGCTCAGTCCAAGGGTATGCTGACTCTGTGAAGAAGTACTCCAGCCAAGGCAACAGGGTGAGTACAGTTGTACAGAGGACAGTTGTGTATGTAGATGTTTGTTGTCATTGTGTAAAGTTTTTATTCCCTTTTTAAAGGACGCTGCCAAGGATTCACTTGGCAAGTTGAAGATGGTAGAGAATGAGGTAATGTTTGCTATATGCAGTCATTAAGAACAAATGTTTTATCATCATGTATATGCATATGTACAATTTAACGTAATCTTTTCCCCTCTGCTACAGCTGGAATCGCTTCGAAGGAAACGCACAGGTTGAGAGTAAGGGAGTGGAGACTTGGCTGGAGTACTGTTATATCATCTCTCTCTTTCACTCTCTTTCTCATACACACTCATAAAAAAACACTACAGGGGGTACTTTAAGCACCTTTAGCATGATTCTATGCTGCCCATGTCCATGACAACTGCATGAACCAACCGGACAGTTCAGTCAATTGATCATATAACTTGTGTCACTAGTGGTTAGTTGCCTGCCACAGTAATTAAAAAGAAATCTACAAGAAACTACAAAGGGACACAGAAATCAAAGCAAGCATTGAAATGTTTAAGGGAGAAACAGGCTTATTTGCACTTAAACACTAGAGAAAGCTGCTTTTAATGCACATCGTTACAAACCTTACCTGTTCTGTTCATTGATGTTTTTTTCAGTCCCATTTTTTCCTTTGAGAATTGTTGGTGAAAGATCCATCAGAAGATTTATAAGTTTTACATTTGGCCCCAGCTCAGTGAGTCTGTCAATGTCCACAGATGACCAAAAAATGTGCGTGTGCGTGTGTTCTGAAGTGTGTTTAACCAATCGACTAAGGTGTTTTTAACCCCTTTTCCCATATTTTATGTGTGTAATGAGCTTAATCTAATCTGTCTGCTCCAGTGTTCCCAGATTACAGTAATCTGCTCCGTTTGGAGTGGTGTGATATGGGAATAAAAAAAACGGGGCTTCGGGGCGCCGCAGCCTACATCCCATAACGAGGGATTAGTGTTTGTGTCACCAAGGAGACGACTAGATCAGACGTAGAGTCGCCTTTGGGGCTGGAAAGAGGGGGTGTTAGCAGCGTGCCATGAATGTGGTAGAAGCTTAGCTCTGCAAAAGGATTGCTTCTTCTTCATCATCAGCTGTTTCTTTGTTGTTGTATTCTTCATCTTCACTTTCTTCACACTAATTCGGTATATTCAAAGATTATTCAGAGTCATGAGTAATAGGCCGCTCCATTTGGATTTTCTTTAAACTCTTCAATAATATTAAGCCCATTATGTTGTCGATTAGAAAATAATTAACAGCTGCTGACTCAGCTTGCTGCTTTTTTCCATAGATTTTGGCATATGCAGTTTACAAAACCATATTCTTACCCACTGAGATCTCCAGTGGCAGCACAGTGGATGCTGAATATTCTGCCCACAGGAAGACAACTCAATATGTGTCAGTGATGCTGGGTAATTGCTCATTTCTATTTCTGTTGCCCCGTAGACAACTCTGTCATAGAGACCCTTGTCATTCCTCTCTACTTTACACCTATTGTGGCTGTGAAGTCAAGGGAACAAATATCAGACAAATCCTGTAAAACTTTAAAAAGATGTGTGACAAATACAGATGCCTTTAAATTAATCGTTTGCCACAACAACACTAGATGTCCAAAAACAGGAATGTGACAAATATGTCTGTTTAGAGGACAGATGTTTCTTCTGTGTGTTGGACAACCTGCTAACCTGACAGCAGATTCTGTGGACCCACGTTGACGGCATGCAGCCGGGATGTAGCAAACTAGTTCAAATGAACCTTACTTTATATTTTCATTTGACTCTTCAATGTGGATGATGTCTGTTAACTCCACTGATTTTTTTTTTTTTGGTCACGTGAAACAGCACATAATCATGTTTGCCCTAATCCACTCACTGCTTCACCCCATTAGCAAATAATCCTAGTTAAAATTGACCTGATATGGCCCTCCATATAACACGCCTTCCCCCAATTTTTTTTTTTAATCTATCAGGAGAGGATATCTGTTGACTCTTTGTAAATGGTATGTTATGGTGCTTTTGATCAGCTGATATTCTTTTAGATGGACAGATGATTGCTTATAGTGGCATGATAACTTTTAGTTAATTATGAGGTGGCTCTGGAAGGACTACTGTTTGCCAATGTGTGTTTGCAACTTTTAGCTCCTTAATTACAAGGCTTGTAAAACATTTTTTTGCTTTTTTTGCTGTACACATTTTTGCTGACAATTTTTCAATGTATGCAGCACAGTTTCAGATTTATGTATTTTATTTGTTATTTATTTGAAAAACTGCATTAACGACGAAGATTAAGCTGCTGTCACTTTGACAAAAATGAATGCAGTCTCAATGATTTACACATTGGTTTAAATGGTTTTCATACTGCATGGAAATTAATTTAAAAAAATCAATGGCTGCCTGAATTTGTTAAAGAAAAAATAGGATTACAGACTAATTATTTGGTCTACAATGCCAAAAAAAACAAGTCTTCAATTTTCTTGTTTTGTTATAGACGACATTCAAACCCAGAGATATTAAGCATACTATAATATAAGATGAAGAAAAACTACAAATTCTCAGAATTTAGAAATTGGATATAGGGAAGGTTGTGTTTTGGCTTGAAAAGGGATTTAAACAATTCAATTATTAAATCAATCTTAAAAAAAAATCTTTTTTTTAGGACAAGCTGTGATATAAACTAGTTTGTAGTTAATGGGCTAAAACATGCAAACCACCACTTTGGTTCTTTAACAGAAAATGTGTTTTTCTGATTTAAAAAGTCAAGTAGTAAAATGGTGAATAAGAAGATGTAGCTCTGAGGGGGGGGGTTGCGTAGCAGCACTCGCGTGGTTGAACGTTGTTAAACGCACACAGAAGTGCAGCTGACCGTCACGCCGTTCTCTAACTCCAAAACCTTTAACCCTTTGTCACCTCAGACACACACATCACCCCACTGCTCTAGTAACCTCACAGCCTCTGAGGCTGTCATGTTGTCATAGCAACGAGCTCATCAGCATTCAGTGTGGTAGTTGGATGGTCAGGACCCAGGGAGAGGGACATATTGTCAAAGTTTGTCCTGCTGGTGACTCACACTCCTTTCTCACATTTACAAGACACCACACACACACTCGTCACTCTTTCTAATTGTATTGGTTGTTTGGCTCTCCTCTCTGTTTGATCCTACTCTGTAATCTGGCTGCACTCCATTTAAAAAGGAGAAAGTTTAGTGAATTGTTTGTCATTATTGGTAATATTTCTGTCCTGATCTGCTGCAGTAAATGTATTCTTCTGGTCTTGGGAACATACTATTCTTAAACCTATGACATTTTTTAATCCATTAAATCATGTAAGGGCAATCAACATAAATGTAATATTTGTATACAGTAAATATACAGCATTATATACTCCGTCTCTATTTTTATGTGTAAGTCATGATTTGTGCAGCTCAGACGGGGAATGTATGAAGGACTGATTGTTAAGGCTTTATTATGTATGAGGTTGGTGTGAACATGAATAAAATGGTGGAACAGCACTTGGTTTGCATCTTTATTGAACTGAAATATCCAGATTTTTCCCTTTGGGTTGATTTGTGATCAACATTATTAGATCCTGCACCTTTTTTTTTTTTAACAGTTTTTTAATAGCCTGACATATAAGTTTCTTTTTTTGTTTGTAGCCTATAGAGTTAAAGTGAACATCTTCTAAACAGGATTTTAAACTGATGACATGTTTCAGAAATCTGTTTGGGGTCTGTAAAACCTGTTTAAATACAGTTGAATTTAATGTTTGATTAATTTGTGATGGTGTTTGCAGAACTTTTTACACAGCATACCGTTTCCCTTCCCAAATCCACAAAAGGCGTGCACACTATTGAAATCCTTAGTATGAAGATCCAGAAGAAACTCACCGATGCATCGGAAGGTTTGTTCGTGCAAATCCGATTTTTTTTCTACATATGGTGTAATAATGCTTAACGGTAAATTCTGTATTTTGTCACCATCAAACATGCCCAGTTTGTGGCAAAGGGAAGGGTTTTCACTTTTATAATTTTCTTCATAGTGGCAATGAATTAAAAGGTTAAAATATTGGCAAGTTTTGTAATAATGAATACAATTTATTTACACATACCCTATGTGAGAGCCAATATCACCAAAAGACAAAGGTTGAAACAATAACATGTAAGACAAAAATAGACATCTTTTCTTCAGACAATGCTTGCTGTTGTTGGGGGAAGCTTGGGGCTTTGGTGGTATGCTAATAACGTGTTTGAATGTAAAATTTCCCCTGACAAAGGGGGAGAGAAGAGAGGGGGGATGGTGCACAGAAACAGAAAATTGGACAACCCGCGAGACTTTGGTGGGCGTGGATTCAGAGGGATTCAGAGGAGAAGCTTCCTGCTCGGGTGAGCACGTGGTTCCGTGTCTGCCTCCCTGCTTGTCTGTCAGCGTGAAGGTTTCCAGCCCTTCTCTCATACCTCTCCCTATTTATCCTCCCGTACCACATTGCAGACCTTATCCTTTCTTTACTCCGTCCCACCCGCACCTCCTCCATCTCCTGCTACACTTTACTTCTTCTCTTTGCGACGGCTCCCGGGACTGCCGACACAGCCAGGCCTCGGTCACTTCAACTGTATCCGCTCAGAGAGGGATAGATAGGGAGAGAGGGAGAGAGAGAGAGGAGGAGTGTGTGTGTGTGTGTGTGAGAGAGAGAGAGAGAGAGAGAGAAAGTGTGTGTATGTGTGTAAGTGTGTGAGCGCAACCGGTCCATCCGTGTTATTATTTCTCCTACGATCCCGCCTCGTTATTCGGCCATGACGCTGGAAGCGATCCGCTACCGGTCCGGGTCTTTGCAGATCCTAAACCAGCTGCTGCTGCCACACAAGACCGCTTACGATGAGATCCGCTCGGTGCAGGACGCTTACGAGGCCATCAAGTCCATGAAGGTACGGAGCTCCTTTCTTTCTCCTTCCACCCCTTCTCACTCGGGGCTTTCTCTCCCACTTCCCAGTCGACCTGCTTGCCCGCTGCTTATCCTTTTATTCCCGTTGTGCATGTTTTTTGGGTGTCTCTTTGGTCTTTTGTGCTCTCACTGCTACACGCATGTGTTGCCAAATGTTGGCCGCCGTGCTCCCGCGGTCGGCCTCTATTTTTGTTTGGGATGTACCTGCAGCGCAC
>NC_045734.1:22293680-22296293 GCF_008692095.1 Etheostoma spectabile | reverse complement strand
CCAAGAAAACATACATAGTATTTTTTCCCCCCCATTATTATGAAGCTAGGCATCTGCATACAACCACCCACCCATGAAATATGCTCCCCCTCCTCTTTCTTTGGGAGACATTATTGATGAATTATTAATGACCTTTTGCCAGGGTTTTTGTTCGTTTTGGTTTTATGCTGAACTCAGTGACACATCAGCTAATTTCTTTCCTAAATGCCCGAATCCCTTGCATATAGAGGTGTTCAGATAGTTACATGTTGTTCAGGTTCTGTAACAGCTGGAAACGTTTGCAGATGTTCACTTATTAGGGCAGATATTCACTGTGTCTTTGTGTGTGTGTGTGTCAGTGTCATAAGCAGAGATGGTGATGTCATGATGTCGAATGGAGAGAGAGAGAAATGACTCCCAAGATTGATGATGTAATTTCAGTCAAAGCTGTCGTGACAACTTTGGGCTCTGATCAGTCACCCACTTACAACTCTGTGCGGTAGAAAGAGATTAATAATCCTCGTCAAAACTGAGAGACAGCTGTTGAAAGTTGGCATAGAAACCAAAGACGAGGACCACCGTTGATGTTGTCTTTTCTCTTCCTTCTCCAGGTGCGGGGCGCCCCGGCCATCGCCATCGTCGGCTGCTTAAGCCTGGCTGTGGAGTTGCGGGCAGGCGCCGGGGGGGATGATCCTGTGACCTTTATTAGGGAGTCTCTGTGTCACCTGACCTCTGCTCGGCCCACCGCCGTCAACATGGGCCGCGCCGCCCGCGAGCTGATGGAGTTTGCTGAGAACGAGAGCATGGAGAAAAACTCGGAGCAGCTCAGAGAAAGGTGGGCTGGTTATCACTTGGCTTGGTCAAATTAAACATTGATTAAATGATAGGTTTACATGTTTTACCTCTACACTCACACACCAGTTCCCTGATGGTGTAGAAAGAAAAAAAAAAAAAGGAGGAGGATAAAGTGTATAGCCCAATTCAATGAAAAAACTAATTTCAAAGTTCAACCAAAGCTAATGTGAGGCTGTGAGGTGAGCAGTAGGATCTACCCAAATCAAATGGGTGTACGTTTCTGTATTTTTTTTTGCGTTTTCCCTTTTATCAGTGACAGTAGATAGACAGGAAAGGGAGGAGAGAGAAGGGTGATGACACGCAGCAAATGGCCACAGGTCAGACCTGAACCCGGGCCGCTGCAGGACTCAGACCTACATGGGCCGAACGCTCTTACTGGGTGAGCTAGAGGCCGCCCCAAGTTTCTGTATTTTTACTACACTCTTTTCTTGTTACTATCCCCCCCCACTGGAGCTCAGCGAGAAAACTGTCTAACCCTAACTCTTTTTGCACAGAACAAGAACTGTGTCACCAACACATTAAAATTACTTTTTAAGGTCTCTCTTCAGGGCCAGTATGGACAGGAGGAATAATCACAGCAAACACTAAGTCAATTGAGTATAGTAAAATTATCTTTTAAATTGAAGATTTGGTTGGTAATGTTTTGTGTTATCTAACTTGTCACAAACAGGGTAATTTGGGGTCTACTGCAAAGGTTTTCCATGTGTCCCCCTAGGTTATTATGGGCGCTTCTCAGAGCATAAATGTATTTAATTGATTTCTTAGCCTCCTACGTGTTATTTCCCCTTATTTACTGGTGGTTGTTAAGCAGGTAAAAAGACTGCTAAAAAGTAAACATGATGTGAACAATGCTGCGTCCAAACAAACAACAAACGGCCTTAAGGACACACAGTGAGATTTAGTGAATTTAAACGGAAACTTCATTTGTTTTCAAGAACACAGCCAAATAGACACTCCATCAGCAAAAAATGAACATATGGGTTGTTTGCTCTGTTACATCAGTCAAATATATACAGTGTATTTTTATTTATTTATTTATTTATTAATTCAGGACAATGCACATTGATGAACCTGCACAGCAGTACACGTAAATGAGCCAGATTGTAGCCCAAGGGCTAATTTCCATCTGCAGTCCAATAGGCAGGTTAGAGTTGCAGTAAAAAGACATAGGATAGTAACATTTAGTGTATAAAACAAGAAGAAACAAAAAGAAAAAAGAGGAGAAAAACAAAAAACAAAACAAAAACAGGACAATTCATTAGTAAAAAAACAAACAAACACAAGTTAGCGGTGGATACATGTTTGGTGAGCTCTAAGCCACAGCTTCACCTGGCTCTTAAAGGAGTCCAGAGTAGGACACTCCCTTATAGTTGGAGGAAGTGTGTTCCATAATGCACTGCCTTTAATAGAGAGTGCATTATGACTGAATGAGGTTTTTCTAAAAGGAACCTCACAGTCCCTGTTTACAACAGCTCTTGTGATCCGAGGGTGTCTAAATTTAATAAACTCCAGCAATGGAGGTGGTGCCTGGTCATGAAGTACTTTATAAATTAAGCATAGTGAAGAAAACTCTGTATTGAAATGATCTAAACTGCTTTATCGTCCACTGTAAGTTAATTTTTTAAAGGACCACGCTGAATTATTGGGACTTTAACTTATTCACCGTATCCCCCAGAGTTAGAGAAGTTGATGCATATCCTTCTCATCTCCGTGCGTGCTGTAACTGGGTCTGACGCCCCCAGCATTAGCTTAGCAAAGATCCTGCAGGTAACTGGTTCC
>NC_045734.1:22293372-22293607 GCF_008692095.1 Etheostoma spectabile | reverse complement strand
AGTCACAGGGTGTACAAATAACAACGTTACATGAGTCGCAGCCATCTTCTAACCGCAAAACTAAGTGGGAACTATATTCTCAGAAAGGCGAAGCAGTGCAACTTGGGCGGAGAGATTACATTGACAGTTAAAGTAAGAACAACAACGCAACAACGAAAAGCACAGTTACTTCCGTCAACAAAACCAATGTGAAGAGCTAGCTAAACAAGACTGGTGATCATGGCTGACTTTGAGG
>NC_045734.1:22275286-22293362 GCF_008692095.1 Etheostoma spectabile | reverse complement strand
GAGGATTTTTACTTGGTATCAAACCAAGAGCTAGAACCATATATTTTTGAGCCACAATACACAGTACACAGTTACAAATTTTGGAAGCTGACAGACAAAATGCCGAACAGACTGAGGTTGAGGGGAGAATCAGAACGAACACGGACTGGTGGTGTATATGTGGAATCCAATTCATTAGCAAGGTAATGGCCACAGTCATGAGTTTTAGCTCTAGCACTGCTCATTTTTCGGGGGGGTGAAAAAGCACATATGTGACCACAAAGTAACATTACAAGGGATAAATGTAGCTCGAAAACAACTGCAAAAGTAGTGACCCCCCCCTATTCGTGTAATACTGTTAATAACGTTACCACTGTTACAGTAGTTAGTCCTCTGAAAACATAACGGAACACTTAGCGTAGCTGCAGGGGATGCACTTGATCCTTGATGGGATGGCCGTATCCTTCAGCACATGTTTCATGGTCCGTGTGGCTAATTCTATTTTTTCATAATAATGATAATCCTCAGTGAAATGCTCTGAGCAAACACAATGGTTCTTGAAGGTGGCTGCAGGTGTATTTGGATCCATATCCAGAGCAAGTATAGCCATAGATTCAGCTGTTCAGCATTTTTGATTGGAATTCTCTGAAACATCATGGTATTACCTGATCTCCACTGTTAATTGTCACAGCAAACACCTATGATTGTAAACTATGCTTTTAGTTTCTAGTAGTTGTTGACTCTATTACTCCCATTCTGAGCAAACGCCAGGCGAACTCTCTGCTCCGTGACCGGGCTTCTCAGGTTCTGCGAGCAAATCACTCCGCCCAAGTAGCAGAAGGAGCAGTGCTTTGCCTTTCTGAGACTATAGTTCCCAGTTAGTATGCTGTTACAATATGGCTGTGCAGCATGTAACCTTATTTGTACACCCTGTGACTATACAAATCACAACATGTAAATAGGAACATGTTGGCGTTATTTTGTCACTTATTGGGAGTAGTAGCTAGTTGGAACCAGTTACCTGCAGGATCTTTGCTAGGCTAAGCTAATGCTGGGGCGTCAGACAGAGTTACAGCACGCACGGAGATGAGAAGGGTATGTATTGACTTGTCTAACTTTGGGGGATACGGTGAATAAGATAAAGTCCCGATAAGTCGGCGAGTTCCTTTTAAGTTAGCTGCTGGCCAGCTTCTATAGCACTTCCTCATTCAACAGCAGCTGCAGGTGTCAGGTGAAAAAATTGTAAAAGTTATCAGATCACCTAAAATTTGAAAATTGGAAGCTTGAATAGTATATAATATGTCATTTCAGATTGTCAATGTCAAAAAGGAACCCTGAGTAGTGTTATTTTTACAGCGTTCATTTGCTCAACGGTCTGCAGTTTAGAGTTGTACATGCAGGCAAGCAGAACATTTGTGAAGGGTTGAGAGAGATGTTGGTGTTGAATAGCATCCAGGTGGATAGTGGCTGTCATGTTGGGACAATACAACAAATTCTGGGTAGAGATGCACTAACTCAGTACGCCGGATCGATATAGGGGCCTTATGAAGCGGATCAACTATCTTCCCGATGAGACAAATCCACATTTAATACAGTTTCTTTGTCAATGTCATAAATAGCCATGGTTCTGATATCAGTTACAGTCATTCAGTCACATTGGGCTGAATGTCCGGGTCAGCTAAAACATAGCAAAATGTATCCATGGCCTTCACAGTCTTTGCACTCATATCTTAGGATGCCATTAGAAATCCAAGCTGAAATAGTCTGTAGTTTTTCTTTACATCCAACTACTTTACTGGATGCAGATTTTGCAGCTACAAGATCCGCTTTCTCAGGTCAATAGTCCACACTGAGGAATTTTACATAAAAGGTGGCAAATTTTCCCTTTTAAATAAAAATGATGGATTAGAGAAATGGAGAAAGTCAGGACAAACAAAAATGTGTAGACATATTGTAACTGCAGAATTGATGGTCACATTAAGTCCACAGTGGCAGAAGGAGCCTCTTCTCAATTCCCACCTCTTGTGGCCCCCCCCCCCTACAGTGTAATTGCCTGGATTGAAGACATGCTGGAGCGTGACGTCAACGACAATAGAAAGATCGGAAACTATGGCGCCCAGCACATTCTGTCTGGCGTTCCAAGGGACTCTGTTACCATTCTCACTCACTGCAACACTGGCTCGCTGGCCACTGCTGGATATGGGACCGCACTAGGTAAGACTGGAGCCTGGGTGTGAATGAGAAAAGAGGGTAAAATATTGATGGCACTGTAACTGTTATTATGAGTCTGTGTTTGTGTGTAGGTGTGGTGCGAAGCCTCCACACGCTGAGCAGGCTGAAGCGTGTGTACTGCACAGAGACGAGGCCGTACAACCAGGGATCCAGACTGACGGCTTATGAGGCGGTAGCAGAGGGAATCCCTGCTACACTTATTACAGACAGCATGGCAGCCCTCACCATGAGAGAAATGAACATCACAGGTGTGTAAATGGACTGTTTTTATATAGCGCTTTTCTAGTCTTAACAACTACCCAAAGTGCTTTCACATAGTACAGGAACCATACACCATTCATACACTGTGGCCGAGGCTGCCGTTCAAGATAAACGCACATTTACACTCCAATGGCGCAGCATCAGGGGCAACTCGGGGTTTAGTGTCTTGCCCAAGGACACTTAGACATGGGAATGCAGGGACAGGGACCGAACTACCAACCTTCTGAATGGCAGTTAACCGTTGAGCCACAGCGCGTGCGTTTCAAACTTTCCTCTTTTCTTACCACATAACTGTCTTTCCATTGTGTGTCCCTCTCAGCTGTGGTGGTCGGTGCAGACAGGGTGGTTGCCAATGGTGACACTGCCAACAAGGTGGGCACATACCAGCTGGCCATTGCCGCAAAGCACCATGGGATTCCATTCTATGTTGCTGCACCGAGCACGTCATGCGACTTGAGCCTAGAGAGTGGCAGGGACATCATCATCGAAGTGCGCCCCCCTGAGGAGCTCACCAGTATAAATGGAATCCCCATTGCTGCCCCGGGTAAGAAATATGAGATGTTGGTGGTTTTTGTATGGGCGTCAGGCGGAGTCACAAAAGTATCAAATGACAGAAACAGGTACAAATATTGAGTTCAGTTAAGGACTGAGAATGATGGGAAAACATTCAGGCTTGGAGAGATGGAGATGCGTGGCCTAGTTCATATGTCCTAAGCACTGAACCCTCACAGACATTAATTGACGTCACTTGCAGTGTAAGTGCCAGCGTTAAAGATGATGCAAGGGATCCAAATGAGAAAGGGGGACAGAGGCATGTTTGTTGCCAGTAAAGTGTTGGGCACTGATTTCACAAAGTTCTTGCTCTTATCTGCTTGTAATTTTTTTTTTTTAAGATGTCTTGTGTTGGGGGATTTTCTGAATTTTATGATGCCTTTTATTAGACAGTTGCAGTAGAGAGGTAACAGGAAAATGAGGAGTGAGAGAGATTGGAAATGACATACTACAAAGGTCCCAGGCAATATTCAAACCAGAGATGTTGCAGTTCATCCTCAGCGCCCCAAACCAAAGAGGTTATAATAAATATATAATCTCTTTGCTTAAACCCTGAGGCCATCAGGGTGTCCCCAGTCATTATTTTTAACATTGGCATGCTATGAAGTGTGGGTCCCCCACAAAAAGTCTGCAGAATTGCAGACTTCCAAAATGTGTTCAGAAAGTTTTTTATTTTTATTTTTTTTAAAAGCACTCTATTGCTTAGCCGGTTTCACAATGAGACGACCCCGAGCCCTTATGGACTTTTGCATCAAAGTCCATAAAAGCGGTGTGTTTTAGGTGAATGTTATTGCTGAATTTAGACATTTGATCGCTAATTACGTTGCCAGAGCAGAACGGTGCTCAGTGACATCACAGTAATTAAAGCACACATTTAATGAGCACACTGGTCACCAGAGAGGAGGATGTGTGCTTGTACGTTAAATTTTCTTCTCTCTCTCTTACAACCTTCTTTGGTCCTTCTTGTAAATTTTAAAATAAAATTACACAACTGTTCTTTTTTTATTATAAGGCTATCATTTTAAAGTAAAAGACCAGCAATGACCTAATTGTACTAACAAGTATTAACTGTAATCAGAGCCTGTGAAAAGGTATTCCTTTGTGCCAAAGAGTTTTTTTTTTTTTTTTTTTTTTTTTTTAAAAAGCTATTGAAATCCCATTGAAACACACAGTTGCACCTTTTGACATGTTCCTTTATTACCTTAAACAAAGGCACTGTAGTCAATCCCACAAACACGGTGCTGCTGCTCTCCATACTCACTGCAGAACCAAATTTATTTTCATCTGTAGCTGAAAATGGTTCCCAGCTAACGCACTATATACTCCCCTTTCGAGTAATTTGCAAAGCTTTTCTAGAGTCTTTTTACATACATAAACTGATGAAATAGTAAGCTAAAAGTAATAAAAAACTTAACTCTAAATGGATAAACCGTTGAAAAAGTTCATTTAAAGTAACACAAACAATTGAAATAGTTGGCTTAAAGTAAAGGGAAGCTGGTGAATTGGCTAAATATAATGCATAGTGGTTAAAATAAATAGCTGGAAGAATAAACTGTTCATATTGTTATCTAAAGGTAATGGATAGCTGGGGAATTAGCTAAAAATAACAGATAATGGGTAAAATATTTGGCTAAAAGATGGGGATTAACAAAAACTGTAAAAATGTTAATTATGTAAAACTAACGGATACACTGTAAAAAATGTTAACAAAAAGAAAATGAATAAAAATAAATTATCTAAAATGAATGGATAGCTTTTGAATTAGGTGAGAAAAAGTAAGGGATAAACGGTTAAAATAGTTAGCTAAAAGTAAGGGATAAACAGTTAAAATAGTTAGCTAAAAGAAAGGGATAAACAATTACAATAGTTAGCTAAAAGAAAGGGATAAACAGTTGGGATTAACTGTTATGTAAAAGTAACATGTTAAATATGTTGGATTAAAGTAACAAATAAACAGTTAACATAGTTAGCCTAAAGTAGCTTGTGAATTGGCTAAAAATAATTTAGAAATATTTCATCTAGATAGCTTAACGTAAATATAAATGGTTGAAAAAAATGGCTGTGTCTATGTACCTAAGTTCATCTGCTGTTGGGGTACAACCGACAGAAAAAGGTTAGTAACCATCGAAATAGAGTATCACCTCCCTTGGTTTTTAACCATGTCACTCATTCCTAAATTTACTGTAGGTATCGAGGTGTGGAACCCAGCATTTGACGTGACCCCTCACCAGCTCATCACGGGAGGCATCATCACAGAGCTGGGCGTCTTCCTCCCCTCTGAGCTCCAGGCAGCACTCACCGGCCGCCTCACTGCCCTCTAGAGCCACCCAGCCCCACCTGCTGGTCCGTGTGCACCACTGCACCTTAACGTCACACACTCAAAGACATTTCATCATCATGATTTCATCACAGAACACACACACACACACACACACACACTCACACACACTCACACTCATAGTTGTGTTTTAATTTAAATTTGGTCAATGCACAGTCCCTGTCACATGTCAGTGGTGCACACAGGAAAAAAAAATGTTTATCAGTCTCCTACTGACCCACACACACATTCACTGCAGGGATTAAAGCAGCACACTTCACTTTCTTTTATGTCCGTCTTTGTTTTCTATGGTCTTACAATTTCACTTTTTCCTAAGTTTTCCATCCCATTTTTCATTCTCTCTTGCCGCCTGTTTCTCATGCTAAATGGCTTCTGTGACAACGAATAGCGATCAGCTGAACTCAATCCCATACATTTTATTTGGTAAAAAATTATGAAGTAATTTTTCAGGACTTCTTCAACTACAAACTAAAAAACTGGAAAATGGAGGAAAATGTCTCAGTGGCATGACTGTTTTATTTAATTTCAAAGTAGTGTTTTTTTCTCAGCCATGGTTTTTAATGCTGCTACCCACTTGTAAATAAATACATATTCTTGCTGGTAGTGTGTACATATGTAGAAAACTAACCCCTGCTAGTCAAAGGTACTGCTATTTTAACCAAATATGTGGTCGTTTAAAAATTAAATTTGACATAAAAAATGTTATATTAACATTTCATTTATTTGCCTAGAAACTTTTTTGTAGAGGAATTATCCAAATTTTTAGCTCATACATTTTCACGACCAGATTTTTAGTGATATTAACAATTGTATTTCACTCTCACTTTTTACCCCGTGCGGCAAAATTTTGAATTTCTTGATCGGTAGTCGTTAGTCAGCTGAAGCCTATGACAATACATGTATTTATACCTCATTCCTTGTTTGTATCTTGCTATTCCCAGTTATATTGTATCATACCATACTTGTATTCTCATAATGTATTTATATATATGTGTGTGTGTGTGTGTGTGTGTAACCATAGTTATTTCAGCACCATACAATTATTCACCATACTGCAAAAGACGCTAAGATTGAAAAATCCAAAACAAAAAAAGATGGGGGGAAATTGTGTAATTTTTGCCATAACAGCTTTTGCCATGATCTCAGAGGTCTGTTATGCTGTTGTATTTCTGTAATACAGGCATCGCCATTAAAGTAATAGTTCACCCCAAAATAAAGGTTTTGTCATCTGCTCACTTGCATGTCAGTCAAAACTTATCACAACTAATCACAAAATAAAGTTGTAGCTTCTTTTTGTTCCTATATGGCAGGCTATTTTTCAAATTAGGTAATCATTTTACTAAATAAAAATAAAATAATTAAAATTAATAATAATCAAAGGGTTGAACTCAATATTTCCTAAAGAACTCTGCTTGCCACTGAAGGTTGTGTTCAACTAAATAGAATGATCACTGCACTCTTCAGCTTCACTTAGTGTTTTAGCTTCTTTCAGCTTATTGTTTTGGTTTTACAGCTGGTAACTTTACCGTTTTGATTCAGTCTTCACTGCACTGACAACTTTGTTTAGTTTTAAAGGACGCTGTTTTGGAAAAGCTCTGGTAAAACGACTGCACACTACCTGTTTAGCGCCAAACAACAGACTAACGCAGTATGCGACTTATTTGTTTATATTTTCCTAGGAAGTTGGTGGAGACCAAAACAGAGCTGAATATTGGGCTTACATTTGTCGGTTGGACACAAACATGACCCCAAATTAATGATTATGTAGCTCTGTGTCCACAGGACCTTAGCAACTGTTTGCTAACATGCCTTAACAATTTTATAAGATGGTAATATGACAATGTTCTGTTTTACACCTTGTTGTGCTGCCCACAAGTAACCAAAAAAGCAATATTGCAGGTCTAAAGACGCTCACTCTGGACATTTTGCAGGTATTTGAAAGTGTTAAGGGCAAGTAAGGCGTGTATTGTATTTTACTTTATAGCTCTGTAAAAAGATGGTTTTAACTTTAGTTACTCAAAGGTCTAAGAGAGAAATATGAGAACATCTAGTGTGGCCATACACACTGCAGTTAATCAAAAACTTGATGTGGGGATGAGTAGTTGCTGACTTAATGTCTTTATTTTGTGGTGAACTATTCCTTTAAGATTCGTGGGGTCATATCCACACTGACGTATCTGTCTGCAGAGAGCTCTGCGACACAGCGTGGTGCCATCAAAAATCAGAATGTAATATTAAACTCAGATGAACTTGCTTTTTGGCAGGACAGATTTCAGTCACTTCTTGCCTTCATGCTCCGTTCAGAATGTGTTTTGACTTTTTTTGCATTAATTACTCCTAACTGAAATGCTGTTTTACTTCAGACTGACTTCTATCAGAAAAATATTAGCTATTTGGATAACATTAAGGCTTATGTTTTTTTTCCAAGCAGAAAGGTCAAATGTGAATATTTGCTATTTTTCTCATTAAAAATAGTATGAATTAATTAATCATTAATTGCAGCCCTACCTTCATCACGTACCCTTTTTGACTCTCTAGTCAGTCTAGTTTTAAAACCCGACAGTGACCTAGTATTTACCCATACCCGCTAGTTATAGATTGTGTGAAAGATGTTACTGGCCATTCATCCGACAATGCGTTTGTTGTGCTAAGTGGCTCCGTAGAAAATTCCCAGATTTCTCAATCTGTATTGGACACACCTACTCGCTGAATGTCACAGGGCCAGACTCTGGGCGGCCCACACTGATCACTGCCTTACAGGTGCAGCACCAATATAGCTTAATGGTGTGAACTGGCATCATGACCGGGAAAAAAAGCAGCCACTCAGTTCTTCCTTCACCCTGGTTTGTATCATCTAGCCATATCTTTCAACCCTGGCCACAAAATATGTAGTCTACCTGCTTAACAACCCTTCGGACCTCACATACTTCCCTTTTGGACTTTTTCACTAACTGTATTCATTTAAAACAAGTGACAAATATAAAAAAACTGTACCTACTCAACAGAACCACAGAAAGGTCCAGAGAAACACCCTTAAAAAAAACATGTTATTTATAACAATTCCATTATCCTTACTCTCATTGTCCATATCTTCCTGTAATATAAGCTGACTTCTTTCTTCATCTTCCACTTCTTCATTTGTCCTCTGTTCACCCTCACTCACAAAGATGCTTCTAGGTCACACACAAGTGTAAAAGACACTTTGAATTTTCTCTTTTTGTTTTGTACAGATTAAAACATGTGTTTAGGGGCAAATTTGGACAGTGTTCCAGACGTATGTAGCAACTTTGTGGTAGTCAGACACGCCACATATTATTTCTTTCTAAATCTTTAAGAGGTACAAGATTTTTTGTTTGTCTCTACATCATGATTATAACTGTTTGGCTGTGGTTTGTTGTTTTATTTCATGACATTGTGATTCCTAGTGACTAGGCCATTAGTACACCACACTGGGGAGGCCTCCTCAACCATACACACTACCTCTCCGTCTGCCTACACGGACTTAAACACTGAAATGCATGAACATACAGTATGCACTTAATGTGCCAGGCTGCAGCAAACCAGGTTGACAGATTGTAAAAAAATAAATAAACTGGACTAAACTTCTCCCCATCTCACTAATGTTTGTACCGTGAACCAAAAGTGACAAAAGATTTGTGGCGGTGCTTTTAGTTTGCCAAAGTAGCCTAGATTTAGGCTCGTGTGTTACGTGGGTTGAAGCAGAATTGTTTTTGATTACACTTGTACCTGCAGCAATATAGTACTGTGTTTAAAAAAAGATGTTCTACCAACCTTCCCCTTGAGACGCCCAACACACGCCTATCAATCAGGTGCCAAAATTAAGCACTGCTTGCCACGAATTTTCCACCTTGATTTAATTCATCAAAGCAGGTGTTTGTGTAGTATTCTCAATGATTAGTATTGCCTGCAGTTACCATGGAAGGAGTGTTGTTCAGATGGCCTCTTTAAGTGGAAGTATATTATTGTTGTTATTGATAATCACTTGATCTGGGTTCATTTTGTAATGTGGAAATGGTTCAAAACTGGATTTTTTTAAATATATATGTATATGAATATAATGCTGTAAAGTGCAGTCATGAATTAAGAAATTTCTCTTTCACATCAATACAGTAAAAAGAATAAAACCACAGTGAATTGAATGAGTTGCCTTTTGTCTGCCTCAATCACATTGTATAATGTTAGCATGTCATAGACCCCTGTAGGTGGCGGTAATGCAACGAAGAAGAGGGAAGAAATCCACTATTTGAAATAACAAAGAAGAAGAGCAGCTCTTCGTGTATTTCGCTATTTCCGGTTAGCAAAAATGGCTCAAGGTTCAAAGAAGTTTAAAGCTCAACGGCCAGGAGGCTCTAAAAAACAACAAAACAAACAAAAAGGACCGAAGAAAGGAGGTATGAATTACCAATCTAATCTGTTATCTAATGAGTTGTTGAAAGACGCACATGGACACTTTTTTTTAAATTTTTTTAGGCAAATCACATCAACGTGTGACCTGCGTGGAAACAGCTCAATGCGTTATGATGACTTGTGTTTGAATATTTACAATATCCAGCAGAAAGACATAGAAGATGTCTTGGCTTAACAAAAATGATGCTCCTTCCTCTAAATATCGTATTAGTTCGTAAGCTGAGCGACGGACTAAATGGAAACCGTTGAAAGCATTTGGCAGATGACGCAGGTACTTAAGGAGTACTTAAGTTATCTTAATAGCTCTAACGTTACTTTTGTTTAGCAGATTACTCTCCTATATGTTGGATATTTGCTAAGGAAACCGGTGAATACCTTTTCTGTTGTATGTTGTTTCCTTTTTTTATTATGTATAATGAGAAAGCGAATGTTACTGTGACTCTATAACTAATGCCCTGAAGGACTTTATATAAAGCCTTTAATTGAATATTTTTACACAATTCTACCCTCCTCAAACTAAATAGAGGTGTTTGACCCAGATATAATCTCAACAAAGAAGGAAAATGGAGCTTAATCTTTTGTAACACAAACGTTACGGTGTTGTGTGACAGCGTCACGTTACATTACAGTGTAATTATACAATCGGTTACTAGCTTTAACTAGCAAATGTCACAGGAATTTTTTTTACTCCAAATGTATCTTAACAAGAATGGCACATTACTGACAAGGTCAATGACAGAGACAGATAAACCTTGAAGTTAGTAGGTAGGCAATGGTAATCCAGACAGCTTATTAATTAGTGAAAAATGTAACTAGGACAAATTACATTTCAGACCTATGTGATTTTAAGTCAAAGTGTGTTTATTATTGAGTTTGATAAACTTGGAAATTGGTCAGTTATGTTTTGTTTTTTTCCTTTTGTAAAGGGAGGACAATTGCACCAAAGAAGGCTCAAGTGGTTCAGCAACAGAAGTTGAAGAAGGTGAGAGCATGTTTAACAAAAGGTGGCAGTTTCTCTCAGCCCGGCTCTTTCAATCTGATAAAAGAATCTAACAGATACATCAGTGAGCTTGACTGCTGACCTAAATTTAACATGGCCTCCTCTGCTGCTCCCTGAAGGGTCTAGAGGTTGCCATCCGGAACAAGATTGAGCAGGAGGTGACCCAGAAGGCAAGCTCATCCCTCCACAAGCCACTGAGTGTGGTGAAAGGGGCTGAAGGTAAAGGCAACCCAGGAGCAACCCGTCCAGGAACCAGCTCCAAATAGGGCTTGATACGCAGGCTAAGCGTGCTAAACTTAAAGACTTAATCATGGGGTCAGTGAACTACATTGATCCTATGACTCAGATTTAAGACACGTGCCAGCTGTCGTGTTGTTTTTGATTCCTAAATTTTTTGGCTGACTTCAGGCATGGAGAAATAGCTAGAGCCCTTCTTGTACAGATGCTAATTATTATTTTTTCTGTTTACATAGAAATGTGTGCAATAAGAGAAGTGACATTCTGGATGTAGTATGCATCACTTAGCCATGGAAAGTGCATCAATCTCCACTAGGGGGCATCATTGGACTGTATTGACTCGCATGAAGTTTCTGATTTGTTTGCTTGTTTTTTGTTGTAAAGATCCTGATTGAAAACAACATAAGAAACCATGATTTTAAGACCTTTGGGTTGTACCACTCTAAACAGGTTTTGTATTATTCCATTGTATGATTGTGCAGAAAACAAATAATCACAAGTAAATAAATACAAATCTTATACCTGTCACTGTCAAGAATGACGTGTATCACACTTTGCAAATTACAGCCAACACTGATCATTTCTGAAAATTTTATAATCTGAACGATTTCAGAAAAAACAGACTTCAGCTAAATGAAGGCTCAGGGAAGGGCTCCTGCACAATGCAGCTAGACCACCAACAGTTTGGTCAGACATTCAGGTGTGTTATGCTAATGTAGCCTCAATGCTAATGTAGCCTCGTTTTTTTTGTTTTTTTCATCATTTTGTTTTTTTCTTTTAAAACTTGTAGTCTTTAGCCCCAACCAGTACTGACTTAAGTCACATAATTTGAGCAATTTATCAGATTTTGCACAGATCCCACTGGAGCCACAAACTGCTTAGTACAATTATTTTTGTAAAACATTAATGTGTGGAATTATTGGCAATGCCCTTTAATGTACAGTCTGTGGTTATTGGTTATGTTCAGGTCTTTGAATTTTTAAATTTAAATATCTGAACATAACCAGAGCAGTGTGACCAGGACTACACAACTATGTTGCTTTGGAATAAAAAGTCACAGTGAAGCCACTTTGGTAAAACAAAATGCCCCAGGTTGTCTTGAATAAACACCATCTAAACTAGCCAGTGATAAGGCTGAACACTGTTTGTTTTTAATAATCAACACTACACTCTCAAGCAGCCTGTACCAGAACCATTTTGGCAAGCTTCTAAATGAAAAAATAGAGCTTAAACAATATGTATGTTAAAAAAAAAAATAATGTTCATTAAATGCCACACAATGGGTTGTCTTTTATGAGATATTTATTTGAATTCCTTTGTGGACTTCACTTGTAGCTCAGCAGTCCAGAGGTGCAATGTAGCTGCATCTTTATGTAAGTTTCATGATTTTTTTTATGTGAGACTTTTTAACTATGTCTACAACTCTGTGTCATAAGGATAACATTATGCATACAGTGCACAAGGACAGCACTACCATGTGAAAAATGATCACAAGACAAACTTATTGTTAATATAAGTAGTAAAATAGAATCAATATATTAAGCAGCACAGATTCATCAGCTTAAAAAGCTTTAATGGCCTCCATGCAATAAGGGGAGCGCAGGAACCTCGGGAAGGAGTCTTTTGCCATCAGATTGTAGATTCTCTGTTGAGCCTTGTTGAATGTGTCGGCACACGGTGAGTCGGTCACACTCAACAGAGCTTCCCGGGTCTCAGCGTCTAAGTTTACCTGAGGGGAAAACAGACTCTCAGGAGAAGCTCTGAACTCTTTATCCTGACTGCACGTATCACATTCTCCTCGCCACCAACCTCCTGTGGAGCGTCAGGGTTAATAAACTGGTCGTAGATGCTGCTGGACTTGGTCTTCTGCAGGTTTGAAGGAGACAGCCTGTAGTCCTCGCAGGCCAGCCAGAACTCGAGGTTCTCTTCACTGAACTCTGAAAGCAGGAACCCACGAAACGCCTGCAGACCGCCTGGGAGAGAGATGAAAAAGAGAGAAGAAGCACCTCTTCCATGTGGCTTAGTCATGGAAATTGTACATGAGTGAGTAGCAATATATTAGACATGGATTCATTTGTATGTTTTTATATTTAATATTAAAGTGGTAACTTTTAAGTAACAGCATCCAATGTGCACGCAAGTGACATTTAATATGAAATCTACTGATTTTGTAAGAAGAAAAATGTTAATTTTGTCTTTTAAAAGTTACAGTGTCATTTTAAAATTGGCAATAATAGTTATTTTTCATCCTGAATCATAGTTTTTGGTCACTTAAAATTAGTTTTTTATGTTTCTATTGGATTCTGTTCCATTGAAATGCTAACCACAGTAGTATTCAGTCACTGTAATTGCATTAAATGATCACACCTTGTAGAGGATAATATGACATTTCTGAGGATTAGTTTTGTATAAACAGAGACGTGTACAACCATAAGTACTGCAAGATATATTGTGATACCTTAAGCGCTATTGTGCAAGCTAGCGTTCTTTTTTTTTGCATACTTATACACGGAGAGAATTATGAAAAGTTGATATAGACAAGTATTGGGCCATTGCAACAGCAGACATTTTGACTTGTAATAGTTAAAAAGCACATTAACAATGACTCCACTCTATTCAAGTGTCCCAGTAAGCTGAGACAGTGATCCAGTATGCACAATACCAGGACCGTGGAACTGAAGCAGCTAAATGAGTTTAATGCAAACTTATACTTTAAACTTTTATCTGTAGTTACACTGTACTGTGGACATGTCAAAATGTCTCATGTGATGTCGTACATGTTGTTGAAACAATGAACTGACTTTGGAAGTGGTATGAAAAAAAAGCTTTCTTACTTTTGTTGTTTAGCAGAGTTTCCAAGTCCTGAAGAGCTTTTCCATCCAGAACTCTGAGGAGTGAGACAGAAAAGCATCACTGTGATAACTGGCAGATAAGTGCATTTAATACTTAAATAATATTAAATACTTTAATACAAAAAAAAAGGGATTCAGTGTTACTTGTGCTTGTGGTGCGTTTCAGCCAGATGGCTTAACATCACCCGCATCTCTTTTGCCCTGAAACACACATACAACACTTAGCAATACAAACTATCAGGAAATCTCTGATTTACGTAGAAAACGTGACAAACCATTTGCGTACTTACTTCTCCAGGCATGAGGAGGGCAAGGAGGAGATCCCCTTACACATTGAGATGTGTAGTTTGAGAAAACCTGCAAAGGTAAAATGTACAGACCAAGCTTTACTTGATCAGAGCATACAACACGGTTGAAGACTTCTGAGTATTTTAGTCAGTCTGTCAGTCAGCCTCCCAAACTACAGTGTGCTGCTCTTATATAGCCTACCTGTTTGATGTCTGATCTGTCAATCTGCTCCCCTTAGACTCACAGGTGTGGAGAGGGAAGCTGAATGGAAGAGGTGGCGTACGTGCTTACAGGCCATGTAGACCTGTCAACAGGAGACAGAAAGCAAGTCAGCACATATAATAGGAAAATTATAACCGGGGAACCTCCATTGTGTGTGAGTGTGTGGGCAGGCATCAATTATCTTAAAAGGCAGTGACCTTTTTAGAGTGTTTATCATAAGAGAATAAGGTGATGAGGGAGGAGCAGGTGGGCTGGCAACATCATTCATCTCTGCAGAGTCAAAGCATTGCAGGATGGAAACCTGTTAAATGTTGATGGACAAGGCTGTGAGCAAAATGAGACAAAACACCCAACACAAGCATTAAAAACAGCATATCCGCAACAACAATTATACCATTATATTTGTTCTGCTCCATTTCTGTGTATTTTTTTCTTCTCTCGTTTAGTTGTGTTCTCTTCACACAAACCCAGGCTTTCAAACTCCGACATTGGAAAAAAAGTAATTTATGCGTTATATCTTACTGCAACGTCTTCCTTTCTGGCATCAGGCAAAAGTCCTTCTCTCTCCTTCAACTATAGTTCAGAACACAGCAGCTAGGCTTCTCACAGCTTCTCACTTTAACAGACATCATCAGATCACCCCAATCCTGGCTTCTCTCCATTGGCTCTCTGTTTGATTATGAATGAATGTTAAGGTTTTACTTATATCACAAAATGTTTAAGTTAATAATAAAAATGTAGACACTTTATTTTTGGACCTTGTACTTATGACCTCAGTATTTCTAAAACCCTGGCTGGCTACAGCCATGGTTGAGGATGATGTCAGGGGGCAAATAAGAGCCATCATCATTTATCAGTATTAATCAATAATAAACAGCCTATAAGTGGCTGATAGCCTACAAGTCACGAGCTGTCGCCAACTATAGACTGTATACCGTTTACAGCTATGGTTTCCAGTGTCCCAGCCTGTTCATACCCAGCAGCCTACATTCTCCACACACAGAAACACACACACACACACGAATAACAGATCTGACACTGGGACGTCAGCAGGCTTCGCCAGCGGGAAAGCGGCTGTTTGTCTCTCGCTTCCTGCTTCTTCAACAAGAGTCTGAGCGAAATCTACAAGACGGAGCGATCAATCGTGGGGAACACAGATACCCGCTGGACCTGCCGAATCCAGATGGAGTTGCTCTTTTGCTGTCGAATCCAGTTTTAGGACGGACCCGCTGGTTCGTCTAAATCCCGATCCTCTGCATCTCACCATGGGCCGCGGCTCGCTTTGGAGATAAACAGTGAGTGAGTGAGTGAGAGAGTCACAAAATGGTCTCGTATGTTTTGTAGTTAGACCATAACGTATAGTAAGCATGAGGATCAAGTTAAAATGAATGTGCATGGAAGCTAAATGTATGAATAGAATGGTTTAATCGGTAATAATTAATTAATTATCTCATTATTTTACCAAACTGTATGTCTCCACTTCAATGTCCAGTATGTTTGACCAATCAACAACAAGACATTGTTCACACCACGAAAAAACCCACAGATACATTACCTAACCAGACCTGTAATGCAAACTGACCTAAAGCAAGTTAATGGATTCAAATTGAATTGGCTGTGGTACCTTCCTGTCCCATATGTCCTATGTTGTAGGACAACATAGCATAACCCAGCCAAATATAATGTAATCTCTGACATAGTCAAAATCAGTGGTTTCCTAACCTTATTGTTTTATGCCCCCTTAAACAAAGCTATGTGCGCTCTTATCACTGGTTGCATAATCTACTAGTTGAGGTAATAATGATTTTTTTTCTCCTTTTTTTAGTTGGATAATTTCCCAAAAAATATTAAATAATCCTTTAGCCTACAGAATAAAATAACTTTTCAGAAAAAAATTAAATTGACATTAAATTCTCGGCCTGTGATTATTCTCATCTCTTTTTTTGGCTTTTGGCATTAGCCAACTGTAGCATCAATCGAGTCTCCAACTGAACTATTGGTGGCCGAGTTGCATTGTGGGTAATGTAGGTGCCAGGTTTTGACATGGTACAAGAATGTGTGTAATAAAAAAAGACTATCTCTGCTTCAGCTGTGTACATTTTAATACATTTTAATACAACTGTTTGTCGTGAGTCCGACAGTGTTAAAGGATTCATGTTAAATCAGTGGAGTTCTCTTTGAATGACCCCTCAGAATCATCTTGTGACCTGTTGTGGGGTCACCGAACCCCGGGGTTGGAAACCACTGGTTTATCAATGAAAATGTACATCACAAGTTCGGATTAGATTGTTTTTTACTAGACTTCTTTTTGAAAAGTCCTTAAATTTGCTGTACAACTAAGAGATTAAGACTGCAGTACTTGTAAGGACTGTTCTGTGTCAGGCTGTGGAGATTTAATTGATGCCACCTGTATCCCATCAGCTGACTCTGACTGGCCCCAGTCATGGGAGCCAAATGGACCTGGTTCCCTTGGGCACACTGCCAGGACAGAAAATCCCCTGTTCCGGACCAGGATAGGGAGAAGCAATGGGCTGAGCTCTTTGATCAGCTGGACCTCAACAAAGATGGACGCATTGACATCCTCGAACTGCGGACAGGGCTGGCAGGCAGAGGGCTTATTAGAGGCTCCCTGGAGAAGGTAAGACAGTAGGATACCTGTATCACTCACACCTGTTTGCTTATTGTACCCTGCAGTGGCATTTATGTGTGGATACTAGACCTGTATCTATTACTATAGTAACAGTAATAGTAATGTATCCTTTACAAGGGGAAATTACAATTTACACTCTGTTGTTATTACACACATTACACACAGGCCTGAATTACACACACATGCTCAGTACCTACACATGCACTAAGGGAGAGATGTCAGCGTGAGGGGGCTGCCCGTGTAAAGGTGCCCCGAGCAGTTGGGGGTTCGGTGCCTTGCTCAAGAGCACCTCCGGTTCCCAACCCAACTCCCTACGGACTGAGCTACTGCCACTCCGTGTCACACTATGTCACATTGAACAAATACAGTTGTCTATATCAAGGCATTTAAATAACTTCCCAGCATTACGCAATCTGGGTCATCTGGGACATTGTTGTTTGAAAATATTAAATATTGGAAAGAAAAATCCATATACAGTATACCAACATTACTGATAGTTAAATCTCTTTTGAGCAAGGAGATATGTACTTTCTGGTGAACATCTTTGTTTGGATTAGGGAAAAGAAAAGCATGCATGTGGAGAAGTGTTTACAGGATATCAATATACAAATGTAAATATATAATAATGGTAAAATTAGAAGACCCAATGATCTCTCCTCACCTATGAGATTGTTCCCGTCTTTCATCATGTGGAATGTCTTTGTTTTCCTTATTTGTGCAACAGCAGAAGTCAAGAGCATCAACGGCATAACTTTATTGTGATTGCATACAGGCTGTATCTCTTCAGTCAGTCTGTCTTTGACTGCTTTTTTTTGCAAAAAGTGTATGGGTCGCCAAGAAGACTCACTGTCAGATTCTCCTGTGCTGTTTCTGACACTCTCTCTCTTCTCCGTGTGTGTTTGTTTGTATGTGAATACATATCACTCATTTTGTTGGGACATAATCTATAATACAAAGTCACAATGTGGGGATTGGCCTTCCTTTTGGGGACAAAATGGCCACAAAGTGTGTGTGTGTGTGTGTGTGTGTGTGTGTGT
>NC_045734.1:22274519-22275276 GCF_008692095.1 Etheostoma spectabile | reverse complement strand
TGTGTAAAGGGCAGCATGCTTTCTATTTTAGTACAAGGAGCAGAAAGATGAGAAGCATAACCTTTCTCTTGGTCCTACACTCTCTTTTCACACATGGATTATTGACCTTTTCTTATAGGTTGTTTTCAACATTGTATAGGGAGCAATTTGCATCTCTTTCTTTTTTTTAATCCACATTTATTTTGTGTAGTAGGAAAAAAACATTTCTGCTATGCAAAGTTATCAGTTAAATTATTTTCATGAGTTTCTCTAATCTTTGCTTTCAAAGTTATGCTTTTCTATAAAAAGAACTCCAACAGTTATTTTAACAGAACAAAGGGAAATTTTAACTTTTTGGTTGAATGTACCACTATCAGTAGACTAATGCAACCGGTGATATGGGATCAAAAATACATATGGCTTTGCTTTAAGGTGTCAAAAACCAAAAAGGTTAGGAATTCACTGATTTTGACCATGTCAGAGATTACTATATTTTACTGGCCCTCTTTTCCATACTTTCTGAGAAGATTTAATTAATGGTACTTCATACAGTAGGTGAAAAAATACCTTTTTTTAAGAATGATAAACAAGGTTCTGATCATATAAATAATAATAATGTATCCTTCATAAGTCCCACAGGGGGAAATCGCAATTTACATTCTGTTGTTAATACACACATTACACACAGGCGTTAATGTGTCAGGTGTCAGAGTGAGAGCCCCTAGCAGTTGAGGGTTCAGTGCCTTGCTCAAGAGCACCTTGACAGTGCCCAGGAGGT
>NC_045734.1:22273825-22274509 GCF_008692095.1 Etheostoma spectabile | reverse complement strand
CTCTCCAGCTACCAGTCCACCACCATACTTTGGTCCACATGAGGACTTAAATCAGCAACCCTTCGGTTCCCACCCCAACTCTCTACGGACTGAGCTACTGCCACCCCCAAAATATATCTTTAAAATGTATTAAAACACCATTAGTTGGTTACACTTTATTTAACGAACTTTAAATACATTTCCATTTACAACTGCAATTGCAGAGCTCCTCGTTGAGAGATGTTACTAGTGTGTCTTTTGTAACATTTGAATGTCTTGTACAGTTCATCAGACAAATGAATTAAATAACAGCATACTGTAAAGTATTTTGCACTTTACAGTATTATTCCTCAACTACAGAACTTGATGTAGCATAATTTGTCCAGTACATAGAAAGGTAGGGGAGTATTTTAAGACTACAAACCTGGAGTGTAATCTTGATCTTGTGGTATTTTGCAGCTGTGTGGGTCACCTCTGTTGTATTTGCGCTGATAGGCTAGCCAAACGTATGCTGTTGTACAGATTAAATCATAGAATGCCTTTACAAAAATCCAAAAATATAATAATAATGATCCTGGTGTAGATGGGCTAAAACATATTTTATGCATTTTTTATTTTGGTAAGAAGTAAGGGCCAAGCAGCTCTCTGACCAGGACAATGCAAGCCTAGTATTGTGTTGTCTTCCCGTCAAAATTGAAAGTCAAC
>NC_045734.1:22272536-22273815 GCF_008692095.1 Etheostoma spectabile | reverse complement strand
ACGCTTTTTATCAATGTTTTTAACTTTTTCTCACGTTTTTGTCCTTTATTTTCAACACTAGTGATGCTTTTTTTTTAAATGTTTGTCACTTTTTTTGACGTTTTCAACACTAGGTAACACTAACCTATTAACTTTAGTTTTACAGTTATCTTTGTAATTTATGGTCAATAAACCCTTTTATTGGAAATTATACCTAATGTTTGAGTTAGAAGAGAAGAACTACGGAATTATTTAGACCAAAATTAAAGGAATGGATGTTGATGGATAATCACAGACTGGAATATGTCAACTTTTACTCAATACTATTTCAAAACCACTTCAATTTGTTTTTCAAATGCTATAAAATTTAATATGACGCCGCAAAATTAATGAAAGTAGAGATTTGTACTTGCCAATGAGCGTTGGGTGGAATTATTTTGGGTAATTAAAAAGAACATTGATACAGGAAAACGGGTCAGTTTGACCCAAGGACAACATGAGGGTTGAAAGCATTTTTTTGCACTTGTGTTTACGACATAACTTTTGGCTGTTTCAGTCTCTGACCAAATATCTGCCAAATGCCCAGACATTTGTTTTTCATTGACCTGGCTGTCTGTGTTTTCAGATGGTGGTGGCCGGAGACACCAACAAAGATGGGGTACTAGACTTTGAAGAGTTCACACAGTATCTCCGCACCCATGAAAAAGAGCTCAAACTCATGTTTCGTAGTCTTGACAGGAACAATGACGGTCAGTATCACCCAACAGTACACAGTTTAAATAATAATTGCTGGCACTATATCTTTGAAATGTTCATATTGGGATCATCTTTTAAATGTTTTCCATGCTCTGATTTATCTTTCTCTCTTACTATTCTTGACCGGTGGATATTTGCAGGTCAGATAGATGCAGCAGAGATCCAGCACTCTCTACACAACATTGGTGTGGACATTAGCCTCGAGGATGCAACCAGGATTTTGCAAAGGTCTGCTAACAGTTGTTGATATCTGATATTGCATCACATTAGGATCCAAGGTAAGAACATCCACAACCCCGGCTTGGATATTAACAACTCCCATCGCTTAAAATTCATGCGCATTACCCTTAGTATATTTACATCTGGGCTGTTAGATGGTTTGAAACACTGAAGCTGATACTTTCTTACATGCTATAGGCTTCAATGACAATAAGGAGTTTCGCCTTCCTGGTTTGTAATATAATGGACAGCTTTCAGCTTAACTGGCTTGCATTTTATTATTTTAGGATGCTTAATAACATCTGGCTAGGGGACTGCCGATGAA
>NC_045734.1:22271947-22272526 GCF_008692095.1 Etheostoma spectabile | reverse complement strand
TGGCTAACTCGGGTACGCTTACATTTGCTTCGAATGTTGATCAGTGTACATAGTCCCCTTTTTAAATAAACAAATAAATGAAATGAACAGTTTATACAAACAGTCAACAGGGTTTAAAAGGCTGTTTTAACATACATCTGAGCTTTGCAATTGGATATGATACATTATCAATAATAATAAACAACCCCTTTTCACCTGATATTCCTCCTTATGCACATTGAAATAATTGCACAATTACCAAGTCTTCTAAACGACATGCTCCTTCTTCCATAATGCTGTTGCATCCCAATTTGAAGTGCAAAGTGAAGATCAATAGCTTGACAAGCCAGACCCAGATCAAGATGTTGGGTCTGGGAACTCACCATTGGCAGGGCTCAACCCAAGGGGCGGGATAAACGGTTGTCTTTCATATTCCCTCTGCACGCAATAGGATCGCGCTACAACCAACCAGAGCCACTCTAGTTAATATATTAAAGGTCCCATGGCATGAAAATATCACTTTAGGAGGTTTTCTAACATTAATTTGTGTTCCCCCAGCCTGCCTATGGTCCCCCAGTGGCTAGAAATGGTGATAGGTGT
>NC_045734.1:22254765-22271937 GCF_008692095.1 Etheostoma spectabile | reverse complement strand
CTGGGTATCCTGCTCCGCCTTTGAGAAAATGAAAGCTCAGATGGGCCGATCTGAAATCTTGCACCTTATAACCTTATAAGTTTATATTATATTAGTTCACAAGGTTACCTCCCCTTTCTTTGCTTTACCTGCCTTAAGAAACCTTTGCCATATCCGGTATATTGCCGAGGTTTAGAATCCAAAGCTGATTCTATAGGCCACTGTCTGCTAGCAGCAGCCATCTAAGTTGTTTTCAAGTTGCAGGAAATGTGGAAACGCGGAACTGTCGCAACTCTTCCAGCCCTATGTTAAACCCGCCCACCAACTTTATACATGATGTGATTGGCCAGACCAGAATTTGTTTTTCCAGCTCGCAGGCCAGCGTAGAGTTGCTAGACTGACCCTAGATGCAAATGACATTTGCTGCCGCTAGGGTGTGTCTAGATTTCTAGGCTAGAAGATCAAGGTTCTGCACATAGGATTTTATGGTGCCTGATGGTTGAACTGCATTTTGAAAGCAAAATATTTGTCATTTTACTTTAAGAAGGTTCTGCCTTTCCATTTCCGTTTTTTTTTTACATTTTGGTTTCCCCTGATAGGTTAGAGTGTGGTAAACTAAGAAGCGTTTTCTCATACGTGTTATTCTGTTGAGGCAGTAAAGGATTCCTCATTAATCAAATCCTCTGTAACTCAGTGGGTACCTTAATGATTATACTGTCTATAGATTTCATTACTTGTTTATGTGTTTGTCTCAGAATGGACAAAGACGGTACCATGACCATTGACTGGAATGAGTGGCGAGACTATTTTCTGTTTAACCCTCTCAGTAACATGGAGGACATAGCGCGCTACTGGAAACATTCAATGGTGAGGTCACACACACATTAGGACAACAAGAACAGCATTGTGTATTTCTAAATCATGACATGGTTGGGTTAAAGCATCATTTCTCAACGCATCTGTGGAGCAATGCTTGCCAAACACATTATTTGCCGTACTTCCTGTCGTCTATAGTAAAAAAATGAAACACTAAATCAAACAATAGATAATATAATTGATTACATACTGTTTAACATTAAAAAAGTATTTTAAGAGAAAGTTGGCTTCTCAAGTTTGATTTGTGACTGACAGACACACATATTGCCTTTTTTGGCCAACATTTTTTTTTCTCGTTTTCTCCTCTTTATTTCCATAATATCTAATCCTCATTCCATTCACTATGGGTTCAGTAGATGTTGGATATAGGGGAGCAGTTGACAATCCCAGATGAATTTTCTGAGGAGGAGAAGAAGTCTGGCTATGTGTGGCGGCAGCTGTTGGCTGGAGCCATGGCAGGATCTGTATCTCGAACTGGAACTGCTCCCTTAGACCGCCTTAAAGTCTTCCGACAGGTCAGTCAGGACAGTTAGGATCTATTTGATCAGTTTGAAACACATGATTATTCATGCATATGTGTGATTGTCATTTTCTGTTTTATCTTTGATTTGTGGCAGAGATCTTTGAGGTGAACCGTCAGTCAGCCTCTACGTCTTTACACAAAAGTAAACCTCTCTGATTCGGTTCTTCTAGGTTCATGGTGCCACTGATTTTAAAGGGAATGTGCTGAGCGGTTTTCAGTACATGCTGAAAGAAGGAGGACTTTGGTCACTGTGGAGGGGCAATGGAATCAATGTTCTTAAGATTGCCCCAGAAATTGCTATTAAGTTCACAGCTTATGAACAGGTGGATAAACCTCTTATTTATTCATTTTATGCACCTCTGAACATCCATTCATCTTTGATCCCTATCTTAATAATTCTCAGACTGTCATTTGCACCAGTCAAATGTTTAAAAGAATAGTTCAACATTTAACAACTCTATTGAATTCATGCAAAGTTAAGCTAACTGGCTGCTGTATTTAACTTCATATTTATTGTACAGAAGAGAGAGTTCTTAATGTTTTCATACAACTCTTGCCAAGCGAATTAAGGATATTTCCCAAAATGTCAAACTATGTCTTAAAGCAACACTCATTTTATCATTTGTCTATGATTAGAACTCTCTCAAATTATGTGCAGTATTTTATTCTTTCCTTTTCTCTAAAACTCCTAGATCAAGAATATGATGCGAAACAGAAATGAAACAAGAACTCTGAGGGTTCATGAGAGGTTTGTTGCCGGCTCCTTGGCTGGAGCTACAGCTCAGACAGCCATCTACCCAATGGAGGTAATATCAGGGTAATACACACATAAAACAGTCATATAGCGTGAAGAAAATGCACGATGAGTGATCTGTTCCTCCTCCTTGTTTCCTCTTTATCTCTTCTCTTTTTCTCCACAGGTGCTGAAGACTCGTCTCACACTAAGAAAAACAGGTCAATACTCAGGAATAGCAGACTGTGCCAAACAGATCCTACAGAGAGAAGGTTTCACAGCCTTCTACAAGGGCTATGTACCCAACCTGCTGAGTATTGTCCCGTACGCCGGCATTGACCTGGCTGTCTACGAGGTCAGAGATATAAAAGCTCACAGCTGTCACAGTGCATCTCCTTAGTGTTTACCTTCTTCTCACTCCCTCTATTCCATAGACCCTGAAGTTTTCCTGGCTTAACAGAAACCGAGGTTTAACTGACCCAGGGGTCATGGTGCTGGTTGGCTGCGGTGCCATTTCCAGCACCTGTGGACAGCTGGCAAGTTACCCGCTAGCATTGATCCGCACTCGAATGCAGGCACAAGGTCAGGATAACTGTCGTCATACTAATATAGCTACAGATTGGTGGCAAATTACAAGAAAAAAATATCGTAAAGTGTCTCTTAGTTAGGTGTTGGGCCATCAGTGCTCCTTGTCATAGAATCTCGAAAGTCCCTTGAAGACTACTGAAGTAATACATTCCTCACATGGAGATCACCGTAAACTTTACAGAAGCCAGCTCCCACACACTGTCAATACTTTAAATGTAATGCAAGGCTTAATTTCTCTACAGCAACCTTTACTCAGTTATTCCCCTTGGCACCTGTCTGTATACAGTTGTGTTTAGATAATTTTTGTTGTTGTAGGTAGAAAGCACAATTTAACAGATCAGGCCAATGTCTTCCATAGGTGTGAAGTTGGGTTTAGATCTGATAACTGTAAAGGCCATATCTTATTATTTTCACACCTATAGAACCATTCAATGACCCTTGACAATGATGCCAATTTATTCATGTTTTTTCTTTAATTTGTCACCCACCTGTATGTCCAAAGGAGCATGCTTTTTTTGCAAACCCTCATAGCGTCAAACTATGAATAAAGAACCCTACCAATTATTTAGCCAAATTAATAAAGATTTTGTATACAGTGACTTACTGCTGATTATTTCCAAAGCCTACAATTTTGAGCTGTTGGTTTGTATTAATTTCAGCGTGGTATGAAAATCTCCTCGCTTGCTGAAAAGCAATGTATTTACAAATGTCAGAAAATCAAACACAGAATGCACTCGATATGTAAACAGAAATTGTGAAAAAGATTTAAAAAATTCAAGGTCTACTTGCTAGCTTTTTACCAGAGCTTTCAACCACATCTAATGGTTTCCTTCATTGAATAGAGAGTAGAACCACAAAAGACTTGAATGTTGGAGCATCACTGGGCGCACAAACAAGTTTTCAAGACAGTTCCGGCTACAGTAGCCACTGCATTACAATTTGACACAAACATGAATTTGAAGCATGCTTCAAGTTTTTCTCACAGTGAATGTAAACCAATTGCTGCCTGGCAGGTCAAATCAATCTTATTCATTATTTATATATATATACATATATAAAATTAATAAGATTGATTATATATATATATATATATATATATATATATATGTCTTTATACACATGTATACTGTATATATATGTATATATATGTGTATATATATATACAGACATATATATCTATATATATGCATATATATGTATATATACAGAGTATATATATGTATATACATGTATACAGTATATATTTATATATATATATATACAGTATATATGAACAATAAGTTATCTCATGACCCTTTACAGATAGAGTAGGTCTAGTCCACACCAACAATTCCCCCCAAGAGCAGGCATTTGGGGCAACAAGAACCTTATACAAACTTACAATTAGAGAGAATCAAGGGCAGGCAAACATGATTTCTGTACATTAGCACCAGTTTTGCAGAGTCACACGTAGTGAGAGACTAGAATGTGTTGGTGGAGTTAATCTTTATTTCTCCCCTCAGTTTCAGTGAAGGGAACCCCTAAACCCTCCATGTTGGCATTGCTTCACAACATCGTGACCCAGGATGGTGTGGCCGGACTTTATCGAGGAATTTCCCCCAACCTGCTGAAAGTCGTTCCTGCTGTCAGCATGTCCTACGTCGTCTATGAATACACAAGGATAGCCCTGGGAGTGGACATTGAGGGTAGGCGGGGTGGGAAAGGGAAGGGGTAGAAAAAGGTTAGATTTGGGGGGGGGGCTTTCAACTACAAGCATGCACAGGTCTGTTAGCAATGCATGAGGAATTGGGCCGTGACTGTGGATGAATAAATGGTGCTGTGATTACAAGTCCTGAGATTTCAGAGTGAGGATGATCGAATGGTACATAAACCATGTAATAAAAAGAGAAAAACAACAGATCATCATCGTTCTATATACGCTGTTGTGATATATTCGGAAGACCTCACCTGATCTGGCAGCTGCTGAAATGCGTTTCATGTGTGATATATTGCCATGCAGTGCATGCCAGCAACTGTGTGAAAGCTAATCCATTTGCCTTCTGCTATTGCATTGCCATGGACAGATGAAGACTTGCATGAACTTCCCTGAGAACAAACTGGTAAAACCAAACCAGGAAGCCATGTTACATTCCTATAGCATTATTTTTTCTCCTAGGTGGTATATAAAGGAAGATACAGGATCATGGGAGGACTGGTCCAACTTCCTGTTCGGTAAGCGACAAGAACCGAAAGTCGCTGCGCACCAGTGGAGTTACAGAGTCCGGACTTTGATTGACATGTCTTGAACAAATGTTACAAATACTAAAAGACAGTAAAACAACAACAAAATAACAATGAACTTAACTCTCAAATGACGGCCGGAACAGAGGATGGTGTGGAGAAAAAAAAGGAAGATACACTGTCCAGCCTTTCTTTCCTGGAAAGATTAAAGAGTAAAGCACACTAAAGGACTTTCTATTTTACATGAGCGGAACTGCCGAAGCCATATCAAGAAGTGGAAATGTTTCATGATAACCTCTTGTGCAAAATGCCCATTTTTAATAAGTGTTGAAACACACAGCAGGGTCCAGTGCTACACAATATTTTCAGAAACTCTATGTGCACAATGTGGAGGGTAACACTCAATAATGAACCACTAAGAAATGATATTTAATGCTAATAAACATTTTTGATGTGACTATTTTGTATGTGAATAAATGCATGCATGGTGCTGCTTTTGTTAATGCCATGCAGCTTTCTTCTGAAAAGGATCTGTTCAAAACAAGTCATGCAGTTTGACCACATGGTTTCCGAACAAATGTTTGATGAGATTTTTTTTGGTAAAGCTTTATTTTACATGCCTGTAATTTCCAAATAATTCACTAGTGTGTCAGAAAAATAAATAAATAAATAGATGTTGATAGGCTTAAAGGCTTATTGGAATGCATGTAGTTTGTGATCTGCTCAACTTAACTCGTTACAAGGAGTGCAAGTTTTGTTTTTACACCCCAGTTGTTAAAAAAAACTTGATTCCATTGTAAAATTGGTTCTTAATAATACATGGCTTGATGCAAGTAGCTATTAAGAACTGTAAATGGTAATACATGCCTGTCCCCCTCAACAGTGCCTGATCTACACTACTCCTCCGCCAGCCCATGTGCTCCAGCCCAGGAGGTGGCGGTATTTTGTGCTGTATAAAATTGGACGTCAACACCGAAAAGTGAGAGAAAAGTGAAGACACAGAGGTTGAAGATTCGTTGATTGGCTATTTTAAGCAGGCAAATTTGCCGGCGTGGTTAGCAGCCACGCACATTGGAGCCCCCCCCCCACCCGTTCGCTGCTGTTTAGCCTTCCCGCTTCTGCGCAGCTCAACCCGGTCAAAGCTATCTAGCCTGCCCCCTGTGTCTATTTGTCTCTTGTGAGCAGCATGTCTGATTACGGCGGTCTGCCGACAAACGGAGTCGGCGCTGGGATGAAAAACGACGCTTTTGCTGATGCAGTACAACGAGCCAGACAGGTAATAAAGTACTTTGTTACAAGATAAAACAGACGGCGAGCTAACGTTAGTTAGCTGGTGGGAAACTGCGGCTAGCTTAATTACCCGTGACGTTAGCTTAAGGTAACAAGCTAGCTGCGACCTAGCTAGTAGCAATGCCATTCATTTGTCTAACACACTCGCCAGATTTTGTAGTCGGTTGAAATGTTTGCGGGCTGCACTGAGCAGCGGCAGGAACGTAAGTCCCACTTTCGTGTATAGCTAAATAAAACAACTCGTCATCGCCACCGGGATCCTTCTGTTAACGTTAAATGGACTAACGTTAGCTAGCTAGCTACTTAAGCTAACGTGAAGTGAGCTCTGTTAGTTAGTTAGCTAGCTACTCTTAACAGTTAACGTTTTAGTTAACGGTAATTTGATCACGCAGTTTTAGCCTCCATGTGTTAAACGCCATTTTAGAAGAATTGAATAATTAACAACTTTGTCATGGCACTATGATTGTCACCAAATAAGGTCAGACTAGCTTGTTATATTGTGACGATACTGATAATTAGCATTAAACGGACAAAAGGGTGCTATTAGGCGATTAGCTAGCTAAATGACTGCGATTTTAGTAACGTTTCTCATTCGCTAACGTTACTTTCACGGTCCGTGGCGAAAGTGTGAAGGCAACGTTAGCTACTTTTACGGGTCTTTGTAGTTATCAAGGTAAGGGCTGCAAGTGATGGTGGTTCGCTTTGTTGATTTCATCCATAGTCTATCGTGTTCTTTACTCGGGTAGTCGAACAGCCCCAAACCCAAAGATATTCAATTAACAGCCATAGAAAACAGAGAGGAAAAACAATCTGAATATTTTAGAAGCTCAAACTTGAGTTTGGCATATTTTTGCTGGTTTTGCTTTATTTTTTACCTAGCAAAACCATCAAAAAAGGTTGCATATTTTTGTCTATAGATAAATTGTTTTATCAAGTCAACGTGCTGTGAAGGTACTGTTCGTTTCATTTTAGTTGCTGTTTTTATTTATGTTGAAATGATAAAGTGAGAGAGAGAGATGGAGCAGAGATGAGCATATTCTGACATATAGTCCATAGTATGGGGCAAGCACCACAGACATTTACCCAGTGTGCATGTCTTTCTAGATTGCAGCTAAAATCGGTGGAGACGGTGTTCCCTCAGTGAGCAACAACGGAGGAGCTGAGAACTATCCATTTACAGCACAGAAACGATCCCTGGAAGAAGCAGGTGAAAAATCAGCGCTAACGGGCAGTTTGTCTGCATTTGTTAGTCCACATATTAGACTCACTTTTTCTTTTGTTTTCAGATGAACCCGATGCCAAGAAGGTAGCATCACAGAGTGAAATTGATTCTGCATTGTGTACGTTAAATCACTCATTGATCCTATTCCAAACACTCGCTTGGTTCAGTTTCCAACTGCTCACCACATTTTCCTTCTCTTAACAGCTATTGGAGCTCAGCTGGCTGCCCTGTCGCAACAAAGGTATGTTGAGGTTATTTTGTTTCTTTTACATTGACAGTTTTGGTGCTTGCGGGTATGACTCCGAGCTCATCAAGATCCTTTACATTTCCTTGTTTTTTTAAACTTGTCTGCAGTGCCAGACCCTCCACAATGACAGAAGAGTTCAGGGTGCCTGATGGAATGGTCGGTCTCAGTAAGTACATGCACATACTTTTGCTAAACCATATGCATGGCTGTGTTACACTTGTTTAAACTCCAATCTAAATATCTTTGCTGTTGTCCCCAAAGTCATTGGCCGAGGAGGTGAACAGATTAACAAAATACAGCAGGATTCTGGCTGCAAGGTCCAGATTGCGCACGGTAAGATATGGGCAGATTTGTAAAGTAAACAAAATATAATCTCTTTTCTAGCATCTCTTGGATTGATGTATATATATTTTTTTTTTATTCACTCACAGACAGTGCCGGCCTTCCAGATAGAAGTGTTTCTCTGACAGGGTCACCAGATGCCATACAGTAAGTTGGTTTTCCCATCTAAAACGGTGTATTTCTCACAAAAAAAAGTGTTTCTCAATTTGAGAAACAACAACTCAACTCTCAAAGTCGGTTTGGTTTTTGATGTCTCTAGCATCAAGTAGCAACTCAAAGGAGAAGAAATAACCTTATTAAACTTTACTGATTTATATCCCAAACAGCTAATGAAAACTGAAACTGTATGATAATAGATAAATGAGTCAGAATAATCGATTACATGCTTTAAATTCCTCATCAATAGCTATGCGGTGTTCTGACCAGCCTAGATGCAGGGAATACAACATTCATAACCACGAGAGACTTGACTGGGACACACACTCAGACTTGTGAGCATCTCTGGTTCAGGTCACACTATTCTTACGTAATACAGGCATTGCAAAAAGCTCCAGCTGCGCCTACAATAATGCCAGTCTTGAGCAGCTGCAGAGTTTTGAACAGGCAATGCTTTGAACAATACTTTGCTTTGGTTTATTTTTGCACACTTTCAAGTTTAAAAAGATAAGTAGCATCTCCGTGCAAAAAGCAGGAAAAAGTGCCTTGCAGCGCAGAAATTATTGCTCGTAATACTCATTCCATGGCTCCTAACATTTAAGTTCTTTGTCTGGCATGTAGAAACACCTTTGTGCCCCGAGGTGACCCATTCATTGTTAACAGAGTGGTGGCTTGCCTAATCAGACTACACATAATGTATTAAAGTTTAGTTTTAGCTCCAAGATTATATAAATCTTGGAACAATTTCCCGTTTGCTTGTCCAATGGTAACGGTTAGCATATTGGGACTTTTCTAACAAAGTTTTGCCTCTAAGGCAGCACTTCCTCTCAGGAAGGTACACATTGTCCTTTGCAAATATTGTCAAAGTTGAACCCTAACTATAGTCCTTAATGTAATCTTAATCATTCCTACCCCATAAATAACTATGATTAGTGCAAGTCAATGCAGACCCCAGAGGGTTAGCAGGCTATTGCAATATGACTAACACCAGGAATGCTTTACTTTCAAGTTAATAACAGTATTTTTCCTTGTAACATGAACAGACAGTACAGTTCAGAACAAATGTTGAGGTACTCAAGAAAAATAATGATGATAAAAAATTAATAACTAACCTGTTTTTTCCACTTACAGAGCATAACTATGTAATGTCTACAACTAATAACAGCCTGTAAACTACTGGCAACACATCCCCCAGACTCTCAAACCCAGCGTAAAGTTAACTTAAAGTGCTCATGTTATGCTTTTTGGCTTTTCCCCCTTTTTTTAATCTTTTTTTTTGTGTGCATGTTATAGGTTTACAAAGTGAATAGAAAAGTCTAACAGAAAACACTGTTCACAAACTGCTCCAAACAGCTCTGTTGTAGTCCAGCCTGTACTTCCGTGACGAGCATGCGTCACTTTGTAACACACGTTATAATGCTCACCTAGCTGCTAGTGGAACTCCCTTATACTCTGCTTCTGACTGGCTAGTAGTCCTTACCTAGGTACAGCACATGTGCGACTCCCAACAAAGATGGAATAGAAATGAGATGCCTCACTTTGTAGTTAAAACGGAGAGCTCAACACACAGGGTGAAACGAGGAGCTGCAGCACAAATATGGTGTGCTTTTTTTTTGTTGAGAATTAAACCATGTAAACTTATTCTGGCATAATCTCTAAATACAATTATGAAAATGAGCACTTTAATACAACTGTAGTGTTATATGATCAACAATAATGTTAATTAACGTGGTAGCAGCCAACGGGACGTAAATACTTAAACAAAGTTAAATCCCCTGGGGATAAAAAACGCTAATTCATCTTTTCATAACATGTAGCGGTCGACAGTCGGAGTTTATCTCTATAGGTCGTAGCTGAAGCAAGCTAATGTTAGACGGCCAATGCTGACCTAAACATGTTTGCTACCTATCAGAATAGGTTTTCAGGTGCCTGATGGAATTGTGTATAGTTTTTTTAAAGCCAAAGCTTCTGATGAATGGCACAGCAGCTGCCAATGCGGTCAACATGTACGTTGTCCTCATGTGTAGCCGCAGCAGATATATCTGGTGTTACGTAGGTAGGGTATAGGTTACACAGGGAGGGGAATAACATTGAACTCATCATTCCCAAAATTCTAAAGAGTCTAAAGTCTTTTGAGGACGAGTCTGAAGTCAAGTCCTCATCTCTGACCTGACCACCTTGGTAGTAGGGATGCCACGGTGAAGGAAGTTTAGAGTGAATAATGTGATCTATTAACTGTATTTCTTTAATGCCATATTAGTATTGTGTTTAATGGTTTTCATTACTTTCTTTTCATTTGAATTTGCCTCCAGGAGAGCCAGGGCACTTATAGATGACATAGTGTCAAGGGGTCATGAAACAACCAATGGGCAGTCAGGTTCCATGCAGGAGATGATTATTCCTGCAGGCAAGGCAGGCCTTATTATAGGTAAAGGAGGAGAGACCATCAAACAGCTACAGGTGAGAATCGCAGGTTATCATCATGACTACATAATGACTTGATTCAGAGTGTTTCTGCTGTGCAAATATTAGACTGAAAATAGTTATTAGTAACAAAAATTCTGTGCTAATTTAATTTTTTCTGCAGTAAAGGGTGTTACATGCTCAAGTTGGATAAGGTGAATTTGTCGTGTAATCAATGTAACGTTACTTTTCTGCAAAATCCTAGGAGCGGGCTGGAGTTAAAATGATTCTTATTCAAGATGGATCCCAGCCACCCAATGTAGATAAACCCCTACGCATCATTGGAGACCCATACAAAGTGCAGGTACTCGAAGTACAGAGGAGATAGTTTGGGCTAAGTGGGAGATGTTTTAAGTTAAATTTAATTTTTTAAATTTACCTTCAAATTGTGCCTTTTGTTTTTTAGCAAGCAAAGGAGATGGTTAATGAGATCCTACGAGACAGGGAGCATGCAGGCTTTGGAGACAGGAGTGAATATGGATCCAGGATGGGAGGAGGAGGAGGTGGGGGTGGCGGCGGCGGCGGCGGCATTGAAGTAAGTAATCTGTGTGTAACAAAAGTTAGTCGTAACTTTGCTTTTTTTTCTTCTTTTTTTTAAATATAGTGAACTGAGCACAGCAGAGATAAAATTGCTTTAAATTAACCCAATTAAATGTTTGGTAAATAGGTGAGACTCAACCGCTTAGAGCAGTTAACACCATTTTTTGTTGTTGTTTGTAATTCTACAGATAGCTGTGCCCCGCCACTCCGTGGGAGTTGTAATTGGCCGAAGTGGGGAGATGATCAAGAAGATCCAAAGTGATGCTGGAGTGAAGATACAGTTTAAACCAGGTGTGTGTGTGTGTGTGTGTGTGTGTGTGTGTGTGTGTGTGTGTGTGTGTGTGTGAAAATACTATGGATTTGAGGGTTGTATTTGTTTAGCAGTTTAGTTCAGATATCAACAATCTATGCGCAGCATCCCTTACTGCACCTTAACCGTGCTGTCATTAAAATTCCAGCTAAAATAACTGATGCCTTTGGATTTCAGTCCCTGTACAAACCCCCTACCAATAAACCTGTCTGTCCTTTTTGTCATCCCTCGCAGATGATGGTTCAAATCCTGATAAAATAGCCCATATTACGGGCCCACCAGACCAGTGTGAGCATGCTGCATCAATCATCACTGACCTGCTACAGAGCATCCGTGCACGAGAGGAGGGTGGGCAGGGGGTAGGTGTTGATGTTATTATTGTGTTGACAGAATCCAGTAACGGTGCTTTGCTGTGGAACAGTGAAACCTAATATAAGGCTTGTTTCCTCCACAGGGTCCCCCAGGTCCTGGTGCAGGGATGTCACCTGGTGGGCGTGGACGAGGTAGAGGCCAGGGGAACTGGGGTCCTCCGGGAGGGGAGATGACCTTCTCCATTCCTGCACACAAATGTGGGCTTGTCATTGGCAGAGGAGGAGAGAATGTCAAGTCTATCAACCAACAGACCGGTGCATTTGTGGAAATATCTCGTCAGCCACCGCCAAACGGTGACCCTAACTTCAAACTGTTCATCATCCGTGGGTCCCCACAGCAGATTGACCACGCAAAGCAGCTTATAGAAGAGAAGATAGAGGTATGTTCTAGTGACTCGGAGCAGAGAAGGAATACACAGTCCAAACAGCTGTCAACCGTTAACTTGGATGTTCTCTCCTGTTTCCAGGCTCCCTTGTGTCCATTGGGCGGTGGTCCTGGTCCTGGTCAAGGAGGCCCAGGTGGGCCAATGGGTCCCTATAATCCCAACCCTTATAATGCAGGGCCTCCTGGTGGTGCTCCCCAGTAAGTACAACCCACAAGAATTTAGAATTTTCCTACAGAGGAGACAGTTTGTTTAAAAGAACCTGTCCTTCTCTGCAGTGGATCTGCGCCTGGTGGCCCCCAGTTCTGTCCTCAGGGTTGGGGAAGTAACTACCAGCAGTGGCAAGCCCCAGGTCCCCATGACCCCAGTGAGTCTATATTTCCTGCACTGACTTCCACTCTTCCCAAATATTATGTTTCTGTACTTGACTCAAAAGTTATTTTTTTATTTTGTCAATTTTGAAGTATATAAATGTATTTCATTAACTGATCTATCCTGTTTAGGCAAGGCAGCAGCAGCAGACCAGAACGCCGCATGGGCAGCATACTATGCACAATATTATGGCCAACAGCCAGGGGGGGCCATGGCGGGCCAAAATCCAGGAGCCCCTGCAGCTGCAGCACCAGGTGACCAGAGCCAAGCAGCGCAGGCCCCTGGGGGCCAGCCAGACTACACCAAAGCTTGGGAGGAGTACTACAAAAAGATGGGCATGAGTAAGTGGGGTCTGAGACAGTTTTATATATCTGGGTAAACTAAAATGTTTTGTCAGGTCAGAACTGATGTCCACTGTATACTGTCAAATGAAACGAGTACTTGACTCTGTGTGCACCAGTATAAAGTGTGTATGTTGTTTTTCCAGCCCAGCCAGCTGGAGGGGCTGCAGCTGCTCCAGGTGCAGCAGCACCAGCGGCAGCTGCAGGAGGAGCTGCAGCTGGAGGTCAGCAGGACTACAGTGCAGCCTGGGCTGAGTACTACAGACAGCAAGCTGTCTACTATGGACAGCCAGGGCAGGCGCCTGGACAGGCAGCTGGTCCACAGCAGGGACAACAGGTAGCACATCTATGACCAGCATCCAAAATTAACCTTTTAAGCTGAAAACGATTGCCTGCCAAGAACGCATTCACTGGCCAAAATATGGAATACCCATTGTTACAGAAATGTTTCCCCAACTGTTTATTGTGCCTTTTTGTGATTTAGAATATGATACTGTGATAGAATCAATATAAAGGGCAGATGTTTTTTGTTTTTTTATAAAGTTTTTTACATTTCTTTACAAAGCAAAGATAAACATTCTACATTTAAATTTATATTAAATTTGGTCTGTGATGTCTCATTTCAGGCCCAGTAAACGATCGACTCAGTCTGTTGGAAGGTTGCGATGGCTCTCTGGACTTGTTTTTTCTATCAAGAAGTTTCCTTTTTGGCTTTAACAAGACAAGACCATGGTTTACTCATCAACCCAGACATTTTCTATTCCAACTTTGTTTGTTTTTTAAAGTCAAAATTAAAGAAAAAGGGAACATATTTTGCCCATGCATTGAACAAAGCACTAAATAACGGGTTACTATTCAGTTTTGCCCATTCACCTCACCTTGCTCATTTTTTTTTTTTTTTTTTTTTTTTTTTTTTTTTAATAAATGTGAAATATAATAATAATAAGCATCTTTTGTTTGCAAGCTAGCACAACACCATCTCAACACTGACTCACATTAAAATAGTTTTTCCCCTTCAATTTCCTGAGGGTAAAAAACTGTCTAGCAGTATTTTGAATATATTCAGAAATTATGTTTGTAAGAAAAGAAATGCAACATTTTCGGTCTTGTTTTTTTTCCTTTTTCTGGTACTTTTTAAACTTTTTTTTTTTTTAACATTCCCAGTGTTTAGTTGCAGGTGTATTTCTCCCTGCCATCATGATTTATTTTTAATTTTATTCATTGTAATTATTTTCCTTAAGGTGGTCGTGTGTGTCTGTATACAGAGTATCCTACTGAACAGAAAAACGTGTATACTTGGGCTGTAATAAGGCACAAACTGTCCTACCGAATGTAGGTTGTTTTATTTTTGTGTATGTGCTTGACTGCCCTCATTTTAATTTCTTATTGTTGGACTTTTTTTCTCAATAGGTTCCGTTAAGGTATTCATTTTTTTTTTTTTTTTTTTTTTTTTTTTTTAGATGTATTTTTTACAGCTTGTTTTTTTAAATACTTAAAATAAAACATTCAAATTACCAGTTTCTTTCTTGTTTGGTCATGACTATCATTGTTTGGAAGTTCGCTGTTCCCCGTTTTAGGCCAAATGCTAAAGTATAAGATGAAACGCCCGGTTTGCCTTATTCTAAATGGTATTTATCATGCTGGAAGTGACCCTTTAATTGATTCAAATCTTTTTATTAGGATAAACCCCTTGATATGTATCATCTCGTTTTCGAAGGGGTCCCATTGAATCTTATTGTAGTGGCCTCTTGCAGGATGTCACCGGTATTGTGCCCATGGTTGTGCCATACCTTGTTTTTAATGGATGTATCCATCAGCGGGTGAAGGGCAGTCTCGTGCAGCCTGTGGACCAATCGCGACAGTTCTGACTGCAGCAAGGGACAGCAGTTCAGTGGGAGATGGCGCCCAGCTCGAAATCAGAAAAGGACGATAGCAAACAGAAGGCTAAAAGAAAACACAAAAACCATGTCGTGAAGCTTCTCATGCGTGGGAAGGTAGGTACGAATCCACGAAATGTGCGAGATAAAACACGAAAGAAGAGGTTCAGAAATATTGTAAGACTGCTCCGGTGAAAGCCTTGTTTTCATGAGCTTCTGGGGCTAGCTGCTAACCAGCTCGGAAGCTAACATCTAATGGCAGGCAGGTTGCTAATTAGCCAATGCTAAAAAGTGTGAAAGTACTAGTTTCCCCTGCTTTCTAGCAATATCCCTCGGTATTTGTCTCTTGCTGTGGTTTGCTAACGTGCTCATAGACATGTGAATTTAAATGAACTGTTTGCGTGCCAGCTAAGTCAACGGTGAACACCTTTTTATATTGTAATTGTAGCTCAAGCGGCATTAGCGTCAGCTAAACCACCGCAACAACTTGCACTGCCCCGTTAAAATGCAACTTCAACCTTCGGATATAACGAAAATCATGTAGCAATTTCACGGTATAGACATGTGTTCGACCTTTAAAAATACTTAGATGAGGTGTGTTAATGTGCAGGTCAGTAAGTGAAGCCGAACATCCTGTGTAATATGTTTTGTATCCAGAACCATCGCCACCGACAAGGCTATTCCATTATTACTGCAATGTCCATATATCTACACACCTTTCTATGCTTCATATTGTGCAATGTATGTGTTTGTTACATGGTGTATATCTGAATCCACTCTCTTGCCTGTTCTGCAGCTTTCAGGACAGTTTTCTCAACGCCTGTTCAGGAAGCTGCCACCTCGAGTGTGTGTCCCTTTAAAGAACATTGTCAGCGAGGAATTCCTGAGAGCAGGGTCAGAGTGTGTTTACAAATGGGTTGTCATTACACCAATTGTCCTATTCAGTGAACTGCATTTAGAGCTGGGCAGTATATTGATGTATCGACATTGTGATATGAGACTAGATATCGTCCTAAATTTTGGATATTGTTGTATGGCATGTGTTGTCTTTTCCTGGTTTCAAAGGCTGCATTACAGTAAAGTTATGTCATTTTCTGAACTTATCAGACTGTTGTATTATTTGCCTTTACCCACTTAAGTAATTATATCCACATTACTTTGGTCTAAAATTATATATTTAATTTCTCAATATCACCCAGCTCTATCTGCAGTGCATGTTGTGTAGCTCACTGAGAGCATTTCAAACCAAACGGTGTGTGAATTAGGATTGCTGATTCAGATCGTTTTTATGCAAGCTATCAGTAGGCCAGGGATTGCTTGTGCAATAAATCTTTGTTGGCTGCTCCTCGTGAATGAATGTCACTGATAGTGGAAACACTTTTATAAATTACATTGACTAAGAAACTGTATTTTGTATGGATCTGTCATGGCCAATACCTGATCTGCTTTTTAAGATCTGTGCCAATATTAATCTGACTTATCGGATTGGTACATCCATACCTACTCATGACCATAAGATTCAGGGTGAGGGTTGACCATGTGTAATATTGTTCTAGCCGAGTCATGTATTACATTGGTGCATCACTTGTTTTTGTTCCAGACATGTGTTTCTTGGCTTTACCAAATGCGGCCGCTATGTTCTGTCCTACACCAGCGACTGTGGAGAAGATGATGATTTCTCTTTCTATACCTACCATCTTTATTGGTGGGAGTTCAACCTGCACAGTAGACTCAAACAGGTAAAGGAAAGGAAATGCACTCACTAGAAACTTAATGTGTTTTTTCCAGAAGATTTACATGTAAGCAGACATGGACTAATTTGATGTGATACCATGTCCTTCTGCGAGAGCTAAAACTGGAGAACTTGAATAAGTCAACTTAATATATAACTATCCTTTTCTTTGTCTAACGTTTGCTTTTTCTCTTTAGGTCCATCACGTACGTCTGTTTGCAGGAGAGGAAATCTACAGCGACCTGTACCTGACTGTGTGTGAGTGGCCAAATGACCACTCAAAAATTGTCATCTTTGGCTTCAAGTAAGGAATGATAAACGCGTTGATGAACAACCATATGGGGCTGATTCAGTTTAACCTTGAACTATGTTACTGCAGTGTGTATTTAATGACAAATAATTTATGTGTCCATGTGTGGTTCTACCTGCCAGTACACGCAGCTCAAGCTCCGTTCTGATGAACTTAATGATGAGTGATGAAAACAACAGAGACATCTACATCACTATCGCTTCCATGCCTCCTCCTACTTCTTGTTCTTATTGCTGCCCAGTTCCCTCAGCCACTACCATACGCACAGGTACACACACACACACACACACACACACA
>NC_045734.1:22221910-22254755 GCF_008692095.1 Etheostoma spectabile | reverse complement strand
CACACACACACACACACACACACACACAGAGACTCCTTTACTGTTCTCACTGCCTCCGTCTCTCTGTTCCTCGTCCAACTTCCTCCTTTTCTCTCCATAGGAAGTGGTGACTGTCTGGAGCATGGCTATGTGCTGAACAGCAGGTACCAGGTGGTGTACCCATTCCCCACTTTCCAACCAGCTTTCCAGCTGAAGAAGGACCAGGTCATCCTATTAAACACTAGCTACTCTCTGGTGGCCTGCGGCATCTCACTCTGCCCAGGTAACACATACACAAATAGCAGCATAGTCACATTTCTTTATCCTTGTCTGTCTTTTATGCCTAAAATCAGATGTGCATTTTAGACCATTATATGTTAGACTTTTTCCATATAGGATGGACTACACACAAAGGTCAGATTTAGCTATTTGGAGGAAGAACTAAATTTGGTGGGAGGAGGGAACAATGTCACACCAGGTCAACAAAGGCCAGAAAATAGTTTCATTGTTTAACACTGATAAAGACCAGTTGCTATTTATTTTTTTAGATTAGTTTTTGGGCATTTTCAGAGAGGACAGCAGAAGAAATCAAAGGGTAGAGAGCCGGGGGAACAACATGCAGCAAAAGGCTGCTGCGTCGAGAGTAGACCTCTATATCTGCGCGCCTGCTCTACCAACTGAGCTGTCCGGGCACCCAACAATTGTGATCCTTGATACTCATTTATGTTCTCATTAATCCACATCTGTAAGACTTTTTTATTATCCGGCTGTTGTTGTGTTGTCAGATTTCAGCATCTCTCTGTATGTCTCTTCCAGGTAAGCAGGGTCAGTCCTCACAGATCCTTTACACAAAGAGAGCCATTCTGTCAAGTCAGGCCTCTGCATCTTTTTCCTCCTCCCCCTTGGCCTCTTATTCCTCACTACCTCAGGGATCTCCCGAAAGCCGACTGCCACCGAGCAGACCTGCTCCAATTCCCTCATCTCCTAGCCAGTCTCAAGCAGCCGTGCGAGCCCGCGAGTTTGCAGCTGACCTCTTCAGGCGAGCCCAGGGTGGAGCAGGAGGATCAGGAGGAGGAGGATGGAAAGAAAACGAAAGCCAGGCAGAAAAAAGACCACCTGATGGTGGTGAAAAAGAGGCAGCGCAGATACCAGGAGATAAAGGGATAAATGTAGAAAGGAGGAAAGAGGAGGATGATTGTAGAGATAGGAGGAAAGAGGAGAGACGGACTAGTTTACCCCAAGCGCCAACATCAGATGGGAGCCACAGTTTGCCACAGTGCTCTGAACAAGTGATGTCTCCTGCCTCTTCTTCCTCATCACCTTCATCCCCGCCGACTCCATCCCTGTCCCAGGAGGGTGGCCCCAGCGAGCCTGGATATGTCAACTATTCACGTCTGCACTACCGCCTCCAACAGCCAGGGGCAGCAGAGCAAAATGCAGGAGGTGCAGGAGGTGAGACAAGGGGAGGACGCACAGAATGGTCTGTGAAAAGTAACCCTTGTCAGGTCAAGTCTATAGCAGCTGACCGGCATTCTTCTTCTCTGTTTTGGTCTATTAAGGTTATGAAGACGATAAAGTTCAGCTACCTTTTACAGTCACTGACCTTAAAGGACGGAACCTGCAGCTGGTCACCGGGCCACACGATGGACAGGTGCGTGTTTGCGTCAGTATATTCAGACAGATTGGAATATATACATCAAGTTGCCCTTCCTGTCCTGGAAATACTGGAATCAATAGTCAATAATTAGTAACAGGCATTAATCTCAGAGCACTGCACCAGTCTTGTTTTACAGGCAATCCTAGAACCATCTCAACTGCTAAATTGGTTTTTAGCCTTAGTATATGGGGTGCATGCTCAACCAGGTGAGCTACCAGGGTGCCCTGACCTTTTCTAATAATGTAATTTACCTGCCTGTAACTTCTGTAACAGAACCTGCATTTAGTGTTACATTTTAGTGTAACTGTAAAGTTTAAACAGAACATTTATGCTTAGTGAACTTAAAAGAAACATCATTCACATGTGTAAACTGAAGGTTTGTGTGTTTGCCTTGGTACCTTCAAAGTATTTTTCTTACATTCTGAACCTGAGTTCTCTCTTGCAGAGTGTGTGTGTGGAGCAGTTGACTCTAGACTTTGAGTATCTTATCAATGAGGTGATCAGGAGTGATGCTGCCTGGGCTCCGCAGTTCTGCTCCTTCAGCGACTATGATGTTGTGATATTAGAGGTTAGTAGAAGCACACGCATACACGCCTAAAACAATGATGCAACAAAACATGGAAAGAAGAACATTTGCGTTTGACCTGGTGATAATGTGTGTGTGATGTGTATCAGGTGTGTCCTGAAACTAACACTGTGATGATCAACATCGGTCTGCTGTTACTGGCCTTCTCCAACATGGATGAGGAGCACTGCAGGTATTTGTCCTAAATGAACCTAAAGCCTTCTTCAACCCTGCATCTACCATTTTTTTCTGTCCCCACTAAGTCTGCTTTTCATTGTTTTTGTTTCCAGGCCAAACACGTATCATTCCAACCTCCAGGTCAGCTGGGACCTAAACACAGGTGTGTGTTGCACCGTGGGTGTTGGGGACCTTACAGAGGTCAAAGGTCAGACCAGGTGAGGAACTACTGACACACAAACACACACATCTTTCTGCTTGTCCCTTCTTGTTGTGCTCTGGTTATTTAAGGTTGTGCTAAAGTTGCCTCTCTTGTCAGTGGGAGTGTGTGGAGTTCTTACAGGAAGTCCTGCGTGAACACAGTGATGAAGTGGTTGGTTCCTGAGAGCAGCTCCCGCTACATTAATCGCATGACCAATGAAGCTTTACACAAAGGTGAGTTGTATACTGATTTGCGCACACATTCAATCCCTGTGTGTTTTAGCTACAGAGTGAGGCATCACACTTCTATTCCGTCTTTGTTGGGAGTTGCACATGCGCTGTAGCTAGGTAAGGACTACTAGCTAGTCAGAAGCAGAGTATGAGGGCGTGCCACTCAGCAGCTAGGCGAGCATTATAACGTGTGTTTTACAAAGTGACAAACGTTTGTCGCGGAAGTAGAGGCTGGACTACAACAGAGCTGTTTAGGAGCAGTGTTTTCTGTTGGAGATGGTAAGTCCCTTTGCGAGGGGATGTTGGGCTTTTTCACTTTGTAAACATTTAACGTACACAAAAAAGATATATAACACAATGAAAGAAAGGGGGAAAAGCCAAATAGCATAATATGAGCACTTAAAAAAAAAACTAGACAAAAAAAAGCTTTCTTTATATATGCCACAGTATCATCTTACAAAATTGGCTGGACTCTTTACATAAGGCGTTCATCTAAAATAAAGTAAACAAGCCAAGTTAGCCCTCTGAGGTAATGCGTGCTAACTACTTTATCAGACGGTAATAAAACCAAAACACACAGGCATCGTAATCAGAACCAGTGTGAACCAAGACGGCTCACGCACTTTAATTGACTCCCATATTGGCAACGTGCCTAACCCGTGTTCTGTTCCGAACACGCACATTTTGAACGTACACTTCACCAGTGTTACTAATAATAAATCACATTTAGACTTTAGACAGCAGGAAAAGCACAGGTTGAACTAATAACATGAATGGCTGCTCTGTTCCTTTTAACTGTGTCGCTAAGCCATGCACGAGGACTTCACAGCAGACATCTTCACAGTAGGAAAAACACAGGGGTTACTAATATGATTAACAATGGTACTGTTGTATTTAAGTGTCCCGGTAAGTCGAGACAGTGCACACACACAATTTACAAAAGACATTTTGAAACTGTGAGAAAAGCACAGGTGTAAATACCGAGATTAACGGTAATGGTTAACACCTGATTTTTCCTACGACATGTCAAAATGTCTGCAGTGAAAAGGCCTTGTGAGCCAGTCTGGATAATGCTTAGTGCCCTGGAATTCTTTGATTATTTGTTGATTCTTAACAAATAAGTCTGATTGCAGTGAACTCTAAGGAGGTATTATCAGCACTGTGTGGACCCAGGTACTCCTCATTGCCTGAGTTTGGTGTGATCAGGCATTGTGTTCCCTGCCAATGTTGGAAGTTTTCCAGTCCGCAAACTTTTTAAAATTCTTTTTATTTGTGTGTCTAGATTCGTGTGAATTGTAATTTACCTTCTCATCTTCTCACCCGTAGGCTCGTCCCTGCAAGTTTTGGCAGATAGTGACCGAAGTACTTGGATTGTATTATGATGAAAGAAGAAGTGTCAAAGAAACGGAAACAAAAGCACACACACATATACACGTCAACATGGCTTCATCGTCAGCACGGAGACCTTCATCTGAGTAAAATGGCTCACGTTCAGCGACTGCACTTTGGTAACGTGGTTCAAACGCGTGTCAAATAGAAACCGAACAAAAACGCTCTAGATGCTGTTAAGATGAAGATTGTTTTGGGTGGTTTGTGTGTTTTATTTGACAGGTTTCATCTTTTCTTTTGTAATTGTGTACTGTGTGTCACTGCAACCGCCAAAACCAAGAGCTGGACTGAAAGAAGATTTTGTTTTTTATACATAAATGCGTACTGTTGTAGCGCGAGTGTAACTGAACATATGCAATATCTGCACCAGTGTGATGTCCAAATGGGATTTCATCCAGAGAAATAATTTGTATGTATGAGTGTGTGCATGTTTATGTGTATGTAACATTTGACTTCTGAACAAGTTGTTTCATCACTGGACCAGTTCAGTCTATCTGTGTTGATTCATCAAGCTGCAGTATTAAAAATTAGACCATTTGAACCCAATACTGCATCACTTGACTCTTAGGATCTTTTTTAAACCTATGTCATGGAAGTAGAAGGGTTGGATTTTGTTAAAATAAGAGATTCAAAGGTTTTTTTGTGGGTCAGTTGTAATAACTTTTACACAAAGATTCTGAAAACTTGTGAAAATTGCATTGTGGTGCTTATACCCCTTTATGCTGGCTTGCGAGTATTTTTTGCTTTATTTCTTGTGAATTCCTGAATGGATTTATTTCCTTAAGTTACTCAAATAAAACATGGAATATACATAATATTTTCATTTTTACACTGGTAGACATTTGCATTAATGTTAAAAAGACACTGCTGTTTTTTTATTTAATTTCTTTACATGAAGTTGTTTACCTGACTATCTCATCAAGGTTAACTGTACTAAGCCTTTGTTAGAATTGGGCATTCAAGAGGCAGGGAGGGTGAAACAAAATGGGCTATTGAATTGCATAATGGGAAATGTAGGATACAGTAGTTTTGGGTCTTGGCCCATATTAAAGACTAAAAGTCAGGATAGCTTCAATTTTGACCATTATTTTAAGAAAAAATTACCATGAGTTTACCAACGTTATGGATTTGAGACCCCTTAAAGGCCCAAATGTTAGGGAACCTCTGCTCTGGTCTAAGTGAAGACCAAGAACAAAGTCTTGAGTGGCCGCTGTGCCATGAAGAAAAAAAAGAAATCTGGCACGAGTTTTAAGAGTAATCAGATCTTTTTAGTTAACAGTGAGAATAAAGCTACAAACGATCACAGATTTAAGTACAAATGTCTTCAGAATAACATCAAGAGGAGCTCTTTTAGAAAAGGTTCAGCAGCACTAGCCAAGGATGGAATCTAAGTCACAATTTTTTATAGTAGTGACATTGCAGTTACCAGTTGATTTTATTTTGTTTGTCCTCACCATATGCATAAATGTAAATATACTCGTTTCCTATTTAGTGCTCTTTGGTGGGATCTTTGTAGTCAGACCATCCTGAAGGAGGACAGTCCAACACTTCATAAAATCAACATCTGCTCATGCCACGTGAGAAGCTGCTGGTTGAGCATGTGCTCTTTGGAAAGGGTCCATCTAGAAAGTCTCCATATTCACATGCTTGGTCCATCATTACAATTAAAAATATAGTTCAATCATCTGGATAGTGGACATAGCACAACATATTTTTTAAGGCAACAATGGTTAAACAACATATAAATAGTTTGGATATGTGACAATGTTCACCAAAGGTACGCAATATAGGTTATTTACAAAATGTTCAACATTGATACCCAGAAAATACACATCTACTTTTACACTACAAAAACTTTGAGAAGTAGCTGGTACAAAGGTCGCCATGGATACAGTGTAGTAAGTGCTGCTGATTGGGTGGGATAAGCTTTGCTCTTGTCCTGTGGCCCACTCAACTTGCACTGCATCTATGAAGTGTCTAAACTGTGTGCGTGTGTTTGTGTGTATATAAAAGAAATGATCTTGAATTAAGTAATGGATGGATGGATGGATGAAGAACAGCAAACTGAGCAAAATCATCACGAGGCTTGACTGTCACCATTTCAATATTTTTGTCACAGCTAGTAGAAGTTCATGACAACACCAAGACTACTTTACATGACTTCCATTTATTAATCCACAATACAGTATATATAGAATATAAGCTTTCTTTAGGCTAGAAATCTCTCAAAGGCACAGGGTTTCAGTTAATTGGCCAAATTAATAAGAAATTAAATTAAGTCAAATATGGCATCCACATATCTGTCAAACAACATCCATGGTGCAGTATCATTCCAGACGCTACTCTGAGATTACAACATTGTATATTTCAGACAGTGCCCTGCATAGTCATTGCTTTAAAGGCAAGGTACAAGATATTTTTGAGTTTAGAGTACAAGGAAGAACACTGGAGTCTTCTTATCTCTTTTCAGCAATCAGGTCAGTGGTTAAGGCGGGGCAGGAGGGAATCAAGAATATACAGACAGGTGACCAACTGAAGAAATAAACCAACATTAAATGTCTTAGTAAGGTTTTGGCATGGATTACACGCTTCTGGAACTTCACTGGAGGGATGAAAGCCATTCTTCCTCATTCTGATGTTTGGATGATGGCGGCGGAGAGTGCTGTCTAAGATTGGGTTGAGATCTGGTGACCGTGAAGGCCACAGGATATCATTTACATAATTTTTCATACTCATCAAACCATTCAGTGACCCCTCAAGCCATATGGATGGGGACATTGTCACTGTGGAAGAGACCACTGGAGGTGATTGCGCAGAGCAACTTTGTAGTGATTTGCAGTGAGTCTTCCCTCTGAGGGGACAAGCGGACCCAGCCATGCCAGCAAGATGTACTTTAGTCACACCTGGTCCTATTAAAACAGCAGCCAGTTGTGACTGAAGCTCCTGCTGTGTGTACCCCAACAATAAACTCCCTTTCAAAGTCACTTGGATCTTTAAAGAAAAAAGAGCCAACGCACTCTTCGAGAAACAAGTTATAAAGTCTTTATGTGTCTATTTCATGATAAAACTACTTGTACATGTTTAAAAAAAAAGTAACAACTGCGTAACTTCCTTAAGTCACTTAGATCTTTTCCTCCTGCCATCTTGATACAAAATCAGAATCAAGTGGGCCTGCTCAGCGTTTTTTATACATGCCACAGCGCATGATTGGCTGTTATTTGCTTAATTGTTCAATGCAGTGCACCTCTCTGGAAGCATCTGCATTCGTTATGTTTCCTCACTCCTAAATTCAGGTTTTTACTTTTAATTTTTCACCCATCTGTATATATTATATATTTATATATTGTATACAATATAGTTGAGACTGGACAGAAGTGGCTAATGGCATCTTGCCACTGGACAAACAGGGAAGGCACAGGGAATGAGGGAAGGACTGTAAAATATCAGGTAAAGGCAAAGAGAAAAAGAATGGCAGAATGAAAGTACAAAATTGGCAAAGGGCTCTTCCACATTCTAACATACTTGCGCGCACACGCACACACCAAACATTATCTGTTTGCAAACCCAAAGGCCAAACAGGGTGACAAAATGGTATGACATGATGTTGAACTTAAAGCAAAATGTGTGTGTGTGGTGTGTGTGTGTGTGTGTGTGTGTGTGTGTGTGTGTGTACATGTGTGATAACTATATATATGAGCGGCTAAGATGGGGTGCTGTCGGTCAGAGAGTGCAGATTGAAACTGGTCCTGGACAGCTTGGCGGGCGGCTCCATCGTGTCCTTCTCGTCATCAACCGCTCTCAGCGAGCTGGACTGCAGCACGAGATCTCCGCCCTCGTCCTCGCTTTCCTCTTCCTCGTCATCCTCCTCTTCTTCTGATGGAGACAGGCATTGAAGTGACATGTATGAAGTGACCTGATAACAGAGGCTGGGAGTTGAAATCAAACACCTTAGTGAGGAGAACCATAATGAAATTACCTTTCTCCAGGTCCGGAGAGATTCGGCTCTTGACAGTGCTTGCAAACTGCAACACAGAGTAAGACCTGGACATTTATAAACATGTATCATCAAGTTCAGACGGCTAGTATGTGACTGAGTGTGCAGATACGTACTTCTCCCATGACCGCAATGGGTGTTACTCCTTTAGCCTGGGCCACCCGGTGTTCTATCAGGTAGTACATATACTCATCATACAGCAAGCGGATCAGGTGAAAGGAGCCAAAGCTGGCAGCACTGCGCAAAGTCAGGTCCCGGATTACCATAGAGCTAGTGAGGAAAAGCGAGAAGACGAAAACAATTATCTTCAGCATAAACCCAATATTTTTATATATCACATTTGTCCTTTTCCCTCACCTATAGAAGGACCAGTTGAGCAGGAAAACCTTTGCAGCCTTTGGGAGCACGATAGGGTTGTGCTCGTAGGGCTTCAGGGCCTCAGACACAACCCCTTCCAGCCAGGTAGCCCACTGCTCCAGAGAGTTCTGCTGCTGCAGGGTCATTTTAAAGTCTTGTTCCAGCCTCTGTACCACACGGTCTTCACACTGACATACCCAGGATGCCTGCTCCTGGACACACACACACACACACACGTGGACAGTGTCAGGCGTCTGCTCTATTTCACCTAAAACACTAATGTACAGTAGCAGATGGGAGGGGGGGAGGGGGAAGGAAGTACAAACCTGTACATTAGTGAAATCAACCCTGTTGAGGTCTGAGAGCATTTGGTTGATCTGGGCGGAGTTCTGGAGGACTGCGCGGGCTGCCTGGGCGAGGTGGTTCAGGCTGGTATAGCGGCGCAGCGTCTGGGAGAAGGAGCCCACACACACTACCTGAAGGGGGGGGGAATGCATGGAGCCATAATTAGATGGCACGTCAGGAAGAAACCACTATAAGGCCCAGTTCACATTCAGAACTTAAGTGCATCTTGGGTTTTCCAATCACAAGTGAACCGCACTGAAGATGTATAAATACACACTTAAACACACCAAGGATACATCCCATCCAACATAATAAAAAGCGGTCACTCGAGACATTTAAGATAAATTGCCATGCCAAGTCTGACATCTGATCTGGGCCGAGACATCAACTGAATAGGATCGTTCTATCTAGATAGAAACCTGTTAACATCTGGCCATGTAAGAGTAAGATATAGAAATATGTAAAAAAGTGATGCAGAGCTCTGTCTTGATATGTAAACAGTGCAGAAGCATGCAATTACCTTTATGCGAACCATCTCTTCTGGGATGTTCATCATGGCGCCTGTCAACCAGTTCTCCAGACTCTTGGCAAAGTTGCGGATGGCCTGGGTTAAGGCACCTGAGGAAGGGATTGTGGCAATGTAGAGAGGAGAAATAGAAAGAGAATGAAAGAGAGAAAGATTAGATCTATATCTACACATGGAGATGTGTAGAAGAACTTTGCCCCGGATTGAGGCCTGCATTCTGTAAATCTGTCAATTAATGTCTTGATAGCCTCACTAAACAGTTTTGCGTACAGGCCTCTTATGGGCCTTACTAACTTACTGGGGATGGGTCTCAGTACATCAGGGATGAGGATCTCCACCAGAGTCTGGTAGAGCAGGTTGTCACACTCTTTGGTCCAGCGCAGCACAGGCTCATACTTACACAGCACCACCAGGCACGATTTGGGCAGACGCTTCTCAGACTCATTGTGCCTGGAGGAGCACAAGACAGACCGTTCATACTTACAGCAGTGGATGAGATTTACATGCGCTAGTATTTCTTCCATCAGATTGTCTGAGTGTATTAATGACACTTACAGGTTAAGTGATTCGCTGTCACTGCTCTGGCTGAACCGCCAGAAGGATTTCCAAAGTGTCTCCACGAGAGTGAACTGAAGGTTGACCATCACGTCCAGGATGGCCTGTGGAGATCACACACACACACACACACACACACACACACACACACACACACACACACACACACACACACACACACACAGGTGTCTAAACTGTCTTCACACTTCCCAACGCCATGATTACTTGACACTTTCATTGTACAGAATGTTTTATGAGTGCCGGGAGCTTTTATCTTTAAGCATTTAACAATTATGTGTTATACAACAATTTCAACTTTGACATCAGATAGCTAGCTTGGTGTTGAACAGCATCTGCATAAAGAGCCATGAACCGTGTATGTGGACAGAGTACAAAGCTAACATGTCTAACTGTCTTTATGACTGCCTACCTCACAGTGTTCCCTGTAGAGAGTCTGAAAGGCCTTGAGGTGTTCTAAAAGGATCCCATCAGGCAGGGTTCCATCTTGCAGATCAATGTCCACAAAGTCTGGCAGCGGCCTTGATGCCTCTGCACAAGAGACAGAAGTTATTCACAGCTTGTTTACGGGAGTACCAAGAGCACCAAGAACACAAGATGAAAGTATCCATTTGTTATTGTATTGCTAGGAATAAAATGGTGAACATTTTGCAGGGTGCAAGCGTTGCTCACCCAGAAACTGCTGGTACTGTTGCACCTGCGCCGAAATATCACATAGTGCCGCCGCCTGCTGCTGACCCATCCCACCTGATGTCCCATTGGTGATCCCCTGTGACTTCTGAAGTGGCTTTATCCTATGGGACAGAGTACCCATCAGTCAAACACTGCATTTCCACCTGGTATTAAAACCCGATCTGAGTGATCCAATCACAAATGGACAGACTGTAATAGAGTATAAGCAGCACTTCCCACTGTTAAAAATTAACAATAAAGGCGTATAAACCAAAAACTGCACACCTGGAAACAATGTGACCCAAAAGTGAGGAGAAAACTACACAATTGGCAACCAAGATTACAGGTGTCCCTAAAATAACCAAAAACTACACACATTGAAAATGTTCCAACAGGAATGTAATCCAAATTGGGGAGAAATAATTAACATCAGCAACCAAGAGTATAAGTAAAATCTACACTGTAGTAATGTCTGTAAAATGGTGTTGAAGCCCAGGTGTTGATGCCTGCGCAGTATGCCCGTGTTGACATTAACATCATCTAGCATCTACCATTTTACAGCTGCTGCTTTGACCACTCAGGCTCGCCGGCTTCTTAATGGCAAATGGAGAAGTTGCGCCCTAAGAACAGGAATGTCTGTAGTAATATCTTACATATTCGTGATTTCAGGGAAGTTTTATGAAACTTAAAATGAGGTTATTTTATAACGGCTGCCTGGCACATAGCTCCAGACAGCTAGGGATACAGGAACAGGCGGTACCGAAACAAACAACACAGACACATCACTGACAGTATAATTATAACACTCAAAACACACAATTCACTCTCAGTGGTTTCTGTTATATGAGAAATACTTTTGAATGAGTATGTTGTTCCGCTCACAGTTGAGCGTGCGGTCCTTAATGTGGCCCAAGACACAGGCACGTACCCACTGCTGTAAGAATGCGATCCCAAGTGGCCTTAATTACCTCTGAATGTGGTATGAGTGATCTGATCTCAATGGGTCCTGGGTGCATTCCCACCTGTATTTAGACCTGTCCACTTGTGATCAGATCACTCAGATCAGATTTGAATACCACATTTAAATGGGGTCAGAGAGACACACAGAGAAAGAGTCACAGAGAAAACACAGCTTATGTTGCAACTGGAACACTGGAAACATGGCTGAAATGGTAAGCAAAGCCACTGTAAGATCTTTTTTATTTAAATTGATCATCTACCACAATGATGCATTTGCTTCCCTGTATAATGTGTCTGGAAGACACAATCACATGTGGTCATCTCTAGATACTGTAGATGTGTAAATGACCCTCACAACGAGATGTAAAAATGAATGCGGAAATTACAAATTCCACCCTTAGACACAGGGACACAAGTACACAACCCTGTGTGGATACCTGTTTTTCTGTGAGAAAGGCTGCTGCCTCATCGCCATGTGCTGTTGTTCATCCATCAGTCTGAGCAGCGGGGAACCAGATTTGATCCTCAGTCCATAGTAGTGGTACTTAGAGTTCCCTCTGAAACACACACGCACAAAGAGTTCTGATTTTGCCCTGAGATACACGTCTAGAAAAATTGATGTACGTGTGTGTGTGTATATATACCTGGTTCCTAATCTCCGTGTACGCAACCCCATGAAGACAGACCTGATGAGTTTGCCGAAGGATGCAGCATTAACAGGTTCTAGTTTCTGCTCCTGGCAGTGCAGCAGGTAGTGGTAGTAGAGGGTGCAGCGAGGTAAACTTACCCCCTCTGCCCCCTCGTAGTTATCACACAGCCACTGCACCTAGGGAAGCTCACAGAATTTCATTTTCTGAACTTCCACATCTTAGATTGTAACGAATACATTGTTCACTTTGAACTTGAGTACTTACAGTAGCGGGTGGGGCACGAGCGTTAGGGCTGGTGTAACTCTGTCCTCCTCCACCTGCTGCTGTTCCTCCTAACACATAACCTCCCTGAATGACATAGCCCCCTCCGCCCGTAGCAGCTCCCCCACTATTGGCTCCCGCTGTTGCCACAGAAACGGGCTGCGAGGTGACAGAGCCAGTGATGTCTGACTCAGAGCTGGGTGTGGCCTCGTAGTAGGAGGACGAGGAGGAAGGGGTCTGCGAGTAGAGGGGCGAGTCGGAGAAAGGGTAGTTGCTCGATCGACTGGACAGGAAAAGACATTTACGCACACAAAAAGAAACATGTAAATACAACATAGTTGTGTGTCCAGTTGCATGGTGTGTGTAATTGATCATGTGTGTGAGCATGCCTATGTCAACATGCAAACAAAGCAGGTTCCTTTCTACTCACATGGAGGACGTGGTAAAAGTCGTGTCTCCTCCTCCGTCCACATACTGCACCTGGCCAGAGTAAACATGCTCCACCTGGACAACAAGCAAACAAGAGATTTAAAGCTGCACAACAAAATGTAAACACAATATTGACACACAGTAGTATTACCCTATGAAGTTATGACAAGCGTGTTATTGTGTCTACGTACACATCCAGGAGAACAGAGCAGGCACAATTTTTGAAACCAGTGTGACAGCTAATCATCATTTTGTGATACATAAAGGAAAGCCTAGTTGTTGACAGCATTTCTTGGTAGTTTAAGGACATCAAGTATTAAGGAATACAACTAGAAAAACCAAAGAAGTAGTGGGGCTGTAGTCTTCCATTAAAGATGAATGTAAGTGGTGGTTCGGAAACAGTTTATTCACTCACACAGGTACAAAGCATGACCTGCAGAGTTCAGTGTTCAGGTAAATCTCAGACAGCCTGGGGAGGCCGTAGCGATGGAGGTAAAAAGACGTGCAAAGCCGGCTGGATATGATTTATTTCAACAAAAGGGCACTAGGGGCTTACTCTCCCACATCCCTCTTTCTGTCTGCTTATGGACAAGCCATTGCTAAAAATATCACACTACCTTTACACTTCAATAGAATGTATATATTGTATACTTTCTCACGTTATAAGGGGACAATGTTTCGTCCGTTTACCTCCCGGTGAATGTCCCCAGACTGTAGGTTCTTAATCTGAATCCTCTTGGCTGCCTGCGACACCGCTTGCAACACTGACCTCTGCAGGTGAGTAAAGCCACAGTGTCAGATGGAACTGATGGGTGCTAAACCTTTTGTTGTGACTTGCTCTTTTGTGGTCAAATGGAAAATTAATGGGGTTTGTGTATATGTGTGCATCTTACCTGTTGGGTAGTCTGCACTGGTTGGACCACCTGAGTAGGAACACCAGTGGCAGGTGGGCTAGAGTCTGACAAGCTGTCATTGGAGTGAACTGAGCCCTCTAGGGACGGCAGAAGGAGAGAGGTTTCATCAGAGGATAGAACAAGGCAACAGAAAAGCCAGCCACTATTATCACAAGTTCAGTACTCACGACATACTGCTTCCAAATCATAATAACAGCCACCGCAGAACATCCTGCACCAAAGTCTATTTTTTTCAGCTGAGAAGTGACTGATAGTAGGGATGAGGAAAAAGTGTGTCGGTCCAACTCTGCTTTCATCCTTATATCTTGCATGTCAGAAGGACAGCCTTGGACAGCTAATCTCCCCAGATGGAGAGAGAAATCACTCCATCTTGTAAACATGCAGATCAGATGAGAGAGGGAAATGAGAAATACACAAGGGATGATGGATAGAGGGAGAAAACAGAGGATGGAGAGTGGGCGGCGGAAAAGAGGGTAATATTCACTTTCTTGTACCCTTCAGGTGAAAAAAGATTCTACTTAAACTGTTTTGCATCGTCCTGCTTTAACTGTGCTGCTCTCACTTCAACCTGGGTTAACCGCTGTGAACATATACTCGAGGCAGCACAACCCGGCACAGTCCATCACTTTTTGGATTATGATGACGGAAAGTGAGAACTAACTCTCGTCATTCCCAACTGGAGAGCTAGAAAGTATATAACTTTTTATTTAAACAACTTTATATTCCTCCCATAACACAATTCAAGAGTATTGCCTACTTTACAAATATGTTATCGTTAATAAGGTCCAGGAATTTTGGACCAGGATACATGATAACCTATGTCGGATTGCAGGGACCCAGCTCCATTCATCACAAGATTATTTTTGTTCCCGTAGATCTCCTACGCAGGATGGATAAGCACATATGAAGCTGTGTCCAGACTAGTTTAATGATAGCCAGACAGATTATTTTAAGAGGATGGAGGAATGAAGTGGTGCCGTCAATCCAGGAGTGGGCTTGTGAGATGGCTAGGGAGGCGGAGTTTGAAAAAATGTCATTTAAACGGTTTGCCAGGTTGGATGTCTATACTATAAAATGGGGAAAGTACCTGCATTTACTTGAGGACTCCTAGGAAGCTTTGTGCTGGGGAGACATGTTTGGTTTACTGTCTTTTTTTGTTACTATTCTGTTGAATGATTTTGAATATTGTAGTTACTGTGTCATCTTGATTTTTGTCTAGGTGGGTGGTGATGACAGGGGGGTAATTCATGTTGTGAGTTGTATGTTTTGTAATTTGTTAAAAAATGAAGTTAATGAAGTAAATGTTAACCATCGTTAGAGATTACATGGTGTTTTCATAGTTCAATATCTAACTAGTCACCCCTGTCTGGCGGCAACTTATATACACCTTAATTTCTTGATTCAAAGGGGAAAGGCCTACTGAGGGCACTGACTGAGAAAAATAAGGAAGGCGAGTTGAGAAGCCTTCTGGGCCATGGCTTTGTTTAGGTTTACCCAATCCTGACAATTGCAGATAGGACCAGAATAGTAGGCGTGTCCAACAACCAACCAAATCATATTAATACAACAGGCATATTTAATAAAGGTATACATATTTGACGATTTTCAGCACATTCAAAATGTAGCTTTTACTTTTTCAATTGTCTAAACATGAATTAGGTCACATAAAAATATCCATCATTTATTGATTATTGACATGAAAACTACTGTACTGCAATAAATAGATATATGGGAATGCCAGGTTTTACTAAGCCCAGTTATTCAGACAACTTAGTCCCATTTTTTGAGAGTGAGACAAGCCCCAGGCCTGTGAGTCTCACTCTGGGTGAGAGTGCACACTGTTACATGATACTAGCAGGCAAAAAGATCTACGAATAGACGGCACTAAAATTAACATACACCGGTGTTGGGGTCAATACTGGCTCACTCCATTTTAAAAATACTAACTGATTTCTATATGACTGAGCATTTGTTTTATAATTTGGGATGTTAAACAAAAAAAAACTATTTTTTTTAATATCTAATTTAACTAATATCTGGAAATGGTCCAAAGCCTTGTAAGCACACAGTGCATTAGCTACCATAGCTACTGGCTTATCTCATTTTTTGTACCACTGCAGGAATTGCACAATAAAAGCCATGTTGATGAAATATAATTGAAAACAAATCCTGTCATTATACCATTGACTCTCTATAACAGCAAAAGCAGCAGAGTAGAAGTCAAGTCAGGTTATATCCTTAACCATCCACGCTCCCACATTTGGGACTATGCAGCCTAGCAACCAAGTCCATCAGCTTATTTTGTCCTCATAATGTATGCACCACCCAACCAGACAGGCAAACTACATCAGTGTTTTTTTGATCCTGGTGGGAATTAGATCTCTGCTTTATTCCAGACATCTAATCAGACTATTTTAAAGGAAGGTTGCAACTAGGCAGGGTTGAAAACTTGTAACCTAAAAAATACAATTACAATTACAATTATTTACAACAGAGGAAAGCAGAAAATCCTCACATCTGAGAACCCTAAACCAATAAATATTTGGGGTTTTTCATGGATAAATGACAAATAATTACTCCATTATCTAAGTTGTTGACAATTTATTTGGTGTCAATTCACTAATTATTTAAGCACTGCATGATACCACTTTAATTTAACTATCAATAGATTATAATGGGCCCTGGCAACTAAACCCAAGCGCTAGTCGTAATTTTAAAGATACATAAACACAACTGTGCTCTGCAATGTTTGGTTACTAGAATCCATCACTATGCCACCCAAACTGCCAGTCTCCAACCAGGATCCAGCCTGTTGCTTAAACCCCTAAAACATTGACTGCATACCATTTCGTGCCCTCCTGCGGCTAGAAAATGCATAGTGTGTGTGTGCAAAGTGTGTATTATGTAGTAATACGTCAGTCATTCCTCTGTGTCTCACCTGTAACAGTTACTATGATGTACTGGGGCGAGTTGCTCTGACCATTACTTTTCTGGACAGCAGAGTGCTGGATTTCTTGGGATACATAGTGCTGCGTGGGAGTCGTCAGAACCACTGCCTTCTGGTTGATGGGCGGCGCTTGAGAACAAAGTGCGTCCTGTCCTGTTTTTGAGACAGTGGCCGATTGGTTAGCCGATGCAATGGCTCCAGAGGTTGGTGGGATCTCGGACAGGAAGTGTGCCGTCTTTGCGGATGAGGGTGTGGTAGGAGATGGTGTTGCTATGGTTACTGTATTGGCCTGCTGAGGCTGAAGGTCCTCTGAGTATCCAGAAGTTGCCATGGCAACCAAGGCTTTGAGGTGCTAGTTCTGAGGATAAAAAGAATCAGCACTCATTATTTAAAGCGCTACAAACGTACGTAATACCACACTTGTTGCCATGTTATTTCACCTCGCTATGATTTGACCACACTGACCTAGTGTGTGTACGTGGAACATAAAGAGGAGGAAGTAGGGTTTTTGTCTGAGACCAACAGTAGTCTAGAGCTTTTCCTGTTTGCTCCAGTATGAAACACAGTGCGACCTTAATCGCCATGATTAAAGCAACGAATTAAATTTCCAAAACAAGGCTTATTAACCGTGGCCATGTGGTCTCAAGTGAAATAAAAACTAAATTACTAACTAAAAATGTGGAAACATGCGACAATGGACAGTTGGGCCCACTGTCATTCAAGACTTAAGGCCATCCCACTGAAGGATAAGCCACTCCTGCGTACTGTAAACCAAGACGGCAAACAAGACAATCAGATGATCATCCGGCACACCGTGTTCATGGGAGTGATTTGCTGAATTCAATGTCAGACCAAAAACTTCACTAAAACAGTGAAAAAGTCCCTAAAAGATTATGAAACATACTAACGTTACATTCACATCTCAGCGTTTATAACTCATAGTTGCGTCACAAGTTCCATGTGCTTCCTGGATAGCTTGCTTGAAAAGTGAGTTGAGAAAGCGAGAGTGATAGCTTCCCCAGCTAGCAGCTCACGTTGAGTTGTGGCGTTAGAGAGAGCTATCGCTAGTTGCTTGTTAAAGTTACTCGTATTGGATAGTTGATAAATCCCCATGACAAACCCCTCTCATTATAATGCTATCGCGAACAAAGCTGTAAGAAAACCCCTGAACATTCTAAGAAATGAGCCAAAAAAGAACGATTGGCATTACAACACTACACACCCGCCATCTTGTGCTCTTATCAAAGATCTGACATCGCCATAACAACGGTCTCCGTTTGGAAAGAAGCTAGCAACCACATACATCACCGTGTCGCTCGACCATTTTCACGTTAATAACGCTGAGGGTTGTACAAACAAGTACACATATACAATAAGACAAAATGGAATGGTAATTCTAATATATATTTTACTTTTTCACCTCTAGTTTGTCCCAATATTGTCCTTTTTAGTCGTTGAAGTATTTTCCCCTTATATTATAGGTTGTTGTTGTTGACTCCCGTTGCTTGGTTCTTGTCGCTAGGACTACCGTGACTATGGCGCCTTGCCTTCACCCGGGCAACTGTTGCTACCCTCTCGTCATCGCCCCGCCCTACACTAAATGCTGATTTGCTGATTTGGGAGGTGGTCGTAGCGTCAGTAAAATAATCTATCGTTCATTGGTAGACAGTCCCTGTCTGTCACTTTCACCAGATCCGAACGTGAGATGACCACTTTTAAAGTTACTTCTTTGATTGCTCATAATGTCAAGTAGATAGATGAAAAATGGAACGACATTTTATTCAGTTCTCATAAATGTTGTTACCTCCACTTATCTCTACCCCTTCTATAGGCTTGTATAAACAATTAATATTGTACAACATTTAAAAGTTGACAATTGATTTGAGTCACGGTAGTAGGCCTATCACTACTTGGCCCCTGAATAATATCTGTAGAGTGTGTATATGTGTGCCACTTTGACACAGTGAACACCAATGTATGGCACCCTAGTTATCTTTGAGGTGGATAGTGATCTCCATCCAATGCACAGCAGAGCAGATAGCAAGACAGAGAGATTGTGTGACATACAGCACAATCCAAAATTATGTAAGGTGACAGAAAGGCCAGGAAAAGGTCACAAGGGATAAGATAGCCACAAGCTCTCTGTTGACATCACCTCTGGCATCATTTGCTACTTTATCACAACTTTATTTGTCTCTATGTGCATTGTTGCTCCTAAAGGTCTCCGGTCTTATCTCCGGGCATGACGGAGAGTGGAGGTGAGTTGAGGTCCTTCTCTGAGATGCTGAGGCCTATAAAAGATGCTGTCCCGAAAGAAACACAAACCACATAGACACCTCAAGCGGCATTAGAGACCCCTGCGGCATCTTTTCATTCTCAACATGTGGAAGGAAGCACTCTTGACCCTGGGCTTGTTGGTGGCACTGGTAGACAGGGTGCGGTCCAATGATGGCCACCCCTCTTTCTATGGGGTGAAACTGTGTGGAAGAGAGTTCATTCGAGCTGTCATCTTCACCTGTGGTGGTTCTCGCTGGAGGAGAAGCATAGGAGACTCAGGTAAGAGAGAGACTATGGACATGAATAGGTTTATTTTTGTATGATGTGCCCTCTGTTCTTATGGTTAAACAAGTAGCCAACTATTAAGAGATGTGTCCTTGCTTTTTTATCAGCTCTTATTGGAGAAGAGGCCTTTGACCCATGGAACACAAATCCTATCTCTCAACTTATCGACGAGCAGGATCCTGGAGAGTCCAAAGTATGGAGAGATCAAACAATGAATGAGGCATCTGTGGCTGCTGGATTCAGCCGCTCAGCTCGCTCACCAATCTCAGACGAGGTGCTGGAGGCTCTACGGAGTGCAGATAGGAAAGGACGGGATGTAGTGGTCGGACTGTCCAACGCCTGCTGCAAGTGGGGCTGTAGCAAGAGTGAAATCAGCTCTCTGTGCTGAACTTTGTTTCCTAAATATACATTGTGTCACTTATGCAGAGCTCTACTCTTTTTCAATGTGATTCCATTGTTTCTTCAGACGACATGAAATTCCACTTCCCATTCCATTCACTGTCTATGTGTTGATTATTGATACAGGAATGTGAATGTGTACTCAAAATTTGTTTACTGTAATTAACACATCTTGACATAGGCCTATGTTTATTAAAGTTGTGTGTACTTGATATGAAAGTCTCTGTTCTTCTTTCAAAAGACTGAGATAGCCTACTAAAATGACATTTAATCATGTTAGAACACTTCCACTTTGCTAAAGCCTTGTTTCAGAAATTCAGTTTTGTCAAGGATTTCGAAATGAAAGGAAGTAGTGGTGAGTAACATACACAGAGTGGCCTCATATTTACTGAATTAGTGCTTAGAGAATATAGCTGCTTCCTGTGATTTTACAGAGGACGGACATTGATTTTGACACATATTTACAAGGCATTAAAATCCAGTATAGTAGACCTGCAACATCTTGCTTCTGTGGAGCCTACAATGTTGGTTGTTTATTTGTGTGTGAATGGGAATTTTCTTATCTTCCGACCAGAGATTAATTCAAACATCATGTTGAGACTTATCATCAAAACTGAGGGGGCATAACAAGCTTCATACAATGGTAGTAATTTTGATAGCTTCCACTGGTGTTCGTGATGTTCTCTACGCCCTGCAGTTCATACATTTTACACAGTAGTTATGCTGTAGGAATTAGGAGTTGACATCATCTAGTGGTCAGAAGGGAAACAACACAAAACGATTCATATAACATGTATGTTCACATAATTGAAATATGTAATGCATCTTAATGAATTCACTTTTTTTTTTAAAGACAACAACAAACACTGATATATACTGCGTACCGACTATCTAAAAAACGGCCAACTCAGTAGTTGTAACTATCTACGGTTATTTTGCTAGACAGTTGTCCAGTACGGAAGCCGGTCCTGATCAAACTGATCAACCGGCTTGAATGCAAGGCATGCAATCTCTGTCACATACCAGCTAGCATAGCAACCACACAGATCAACAGAGAGTTTGTATATAGCTGCACAGATCGCAGTCAGATTGTATTTAATGTTAGTCGTCCCAGCGTAACTGCACTATAATCTATAGAAATATAGATCTACCACGTCGCAGTGACCAGGTAAAATCTTTCGCGGTACTTTTAAGATGATGCTAGCTAGCCATGCTACTGGTAGCTGGGTTGAAATGCGACTGCTCTGGGTAATAATGTCTTCCATTTGCGCATTCTTTGTTGCTTTGATTACAAACACTACTTTGACAACGCAACGTGATGTCCTAATAGTTAACGTAAGATAGCGTTCTGCAGCTGTTTTTCTGTGTGAATAGCGACGCTAACTGAGCTAGCTAGCTAGCTGAATGAGCCAGACGTTAGCATCTGTGCCGTCTGGGCCTCATGTGGAAAAGGATGTTTAGATTGTGTGTGATAATTGGTGTGGTTACTTAATAATGCAACTGTTACTTACCTACTAACTAATTAATTGACAACTGCGTAGGGATACTTTCTGATTTCATGTAGCCAGAAACGGAAAATTTCCATTAACAGTACCGTTGTCACGGCAGTGCTAACGGTTACATTGCAGACACTTATTTATAATTAATTTAGTGTTTTCTCTAAAAAATAAGATTGAGAGGTAACAGGTTACGCGGGTATTTGACAAGTCGTTGCTTTTGTTAAAGGCAGCTATCACATACTGGTTGTTTTGTAATCCTTACTGTGTGCATAGTTTACGTTACTTATACGTGATTTGTGTAGTAACGCACGGAGTGCTGAGGTCACAGGTGGTGAGAACCAATATAATGCATGCTTCATAAACTGGTAATGTGTGTGTACGTGTCTCTTGTAGGATGGAGTGGCAGCCAGATGAACAGGGTCTGCAGCAAGTGCTTCAGCTACTCAAGGACTCCCAGTCCCCAGACACAGCAACACAGAGAGCTGTGCAAGAAGTATCCTTATGTGTGTGTGTGGGTGTGTACAAAAAGGTGTGAGATTTAACTTTACACATGAGAGCTTTTGTGTAAAAGAGGGTAATAATAAAACTGACTGGGTGTGTCATGCCGCAGCTTGCATCACATCTGGTGAACTGGTGTGATTGATTGTGATTGTATATTGGTCCATGCTGCCCAAATGTCAAACACGATCACAAGGTATGCAAGGGTGTGTGAGCTTTTGCTATGTGTGTGCGGATGGTTGAACTCCTTAACATACCTTGCAGAAACTGGAGCAACTTAATCAGTTTCCAGATTTCAACAACTATCTCATCTTTGTCCTCACAAGCCTCAAATCTGAGGGTATGTATGCACGTCAAATATAAAGATTCTAACAATAGAATAGGAGTCATTTACTGAATAACCTTGCTTGTAATCTGCAAATATTTCTGTACCTAACTTCCTCCTTCCCATTTAAGTAAAAAAATAATAATCATGTCTTTATGCTCTTACACTCCGCTGCTGCCTTCCCTCTCAAGACGAGCCCACTCGCTCTCTGAGCGGTCTCATACTGAAGAACAATGTTAAGGCTCACTACCAGAACTTCCCTCCCAATGTGGCTGACTTCATCAAACGAGAATGCCTCAACAACATCGGAGATCCTTCACCGCTTATTAGAGCTACGATTGGTGGGTGTTTGAGTGAAAAAGTGTGAGTCAGACTACTATGTAAGTGGTTGGGTTTTTGCAGGTAATGTGGCTGTGTGGGAGCAAGCGCTGCATTTTCAAAATGTTTTGAATGCATTTGGAAGTTTAAGTTATTAGTTACTTATTTATCCTTTCTATTATCCATCATAAAGGCATCCTGATCACGACCATTGCCTCTAAAGGAGAGTTGCAGACCTGGCCAGAACTGTTGCCTCAGCTTTGTAATCTGCTCAACTCGGACGACTATAACACCTGCGAGGTCAGGCTCACCTGCCTGCACACACTAATAGCTCTGTAATGTTAATGCAATAGTCAGATTTGTATCTGTTTATTTTGTCTGTAACATTCTTTCTTTATGATTTTCTTCCACCTTTCAGGGTTCTTTTGGAGCATTGCAGAAGATCTGCGAGGATTCATCCGAGTTGTTGGATAGCGATGCTCTGAACAGACCTCTTAACATCATGATCCCCAAATTCCTACAGTTTTTTAAGCACTGCAGCCCCAAGATCAGGTCAGTGAAACACCAGTCTTTTGTTTCCTTACTCTGCCTCTGCGCTTTGTCTTTCTGCTTCAGACCTTCCACTTTGACTCTCCCTGTTAGAATCAATGTCATAGATCTCACCTGTTTGTTTCTTTCGCTCTCTCAGGTCACATGCTATAGCGTGTGTAAACCAGTTCATCATTGGTCGAGCTCAAGCTCTGATGGATAACATTGACACCTTCATTGAGGTGAGCACCACAGTAATCAGATGGACACCCATTTTACCCAATAGAGTCTGTTTAGAGAGTTAGTTTAATATTGAATAGAGCCCGGCAGATATATCAGCGGACCGATATTAGGCATTTCCGGATCTATCGGTATCTGCATTTATAAAGGGTGATTAAAAAAAGTGCATGTTTGAAAGTTACTTCCGTTATCTCTTTCACACACAATTTTTTGTCTTCCCCAACATTTGTTGGCCCTGCCAATCTTTCCTGTCTCTCTCTGCCACTCAACCCTTTTCACCACTTGACTCTTTTGTATCCAGAGTTTGTTTGCACTGGCCGGTGACGAGGACAGTGAGGTGCGGAAGAATGTGTGCAGGGCTCTGGTCATGCTGCTGGAAGTCCGCATTGACCGCCTCATCCCACACATGCACAGCATTATCCAGGTGAGTGTGGGACTTGAACTTAGATTCCACTTGAAACGTGTGTGGCTTTCCCTTCTTCCTCCTCCTCCTCATCATCTCTTATGGTCTGTCACCAGTACATGCTGCAGCGGACCCAGGACCCAGATGAGAACGTGGCTCTGGAGGCCTGTGAGTTCTGGCTGACTCTGGCTGAACAGCCCATCTGCAAAGAGGCCCTGTCTGGGCACTTGGTCCAGTAAGTGCTCACACATGCCAACAAGTTGTTGGACATGGTTAAGTTGAACACAAGGAATTAAAAATCAAGTGCTGTAGGAATTTCATCTGAATAGTTATGTGTCTGTCTGTCTCTTTTTTACAGACTGATCCCTATCCTGGTGAATGGGATGAAATACTCGGAGATTGACATTATTCTTCTGAAGGTGAGCCCCCCCCCCCTGGATAAATCAAATGCTCATACTTCTTGTCTCTTCTTTTTTTTATTATTGGTGTCCATTCTGCATTCATTCACATTTCTCTCTGTTGTCCTTCAGGGCGACGTTGAAGAGGATGAGGCAGTTCCTGATAGTGAGCAAGACATCAAACCTCGCTTCCACAAGTCCCGAACCGTAACTCTGCAGCACGAAGGAGGGGAGGGCGAGGAGGGGGAGGACATCGATGAAGACGAGGACGACGACGATGACACACTCTCTGACTGGAACCTACGTAAGACACGCAGCTTTAGTAATCCTCTCTGGTGACCATGTGGAAATTCTTACTCTTTAAGTGCATTCTTAAACTATTAACCACTTTTTTTGAGCAAGGGTTTAATATTTAAAGGGTAGTATACGTTTTTTTAAGAAGAAGAAGAAAAAAAAATGTTCCCACAATTTGTTATTTGTATTTGGATTCTCTCATGCTGTGTTGTGCCAGTGACTCTACAGAGCGTTATTACAGTTTGAAAGTTATGTAATGCTGATGGTGCTCCCCTCCCCTCCAGGGAAGTGTTCGGCCGCGGCTCTGGACGTTCTTGCCAACGTGTTTCGTGAGGAGTTGCTTCCCCATCTCCTGCCCCTGCTCAAAGGACTGCTGTTCCACCCTGACTGGGTCATTAAGGAGTCTGGCATCCTAGTGCTGGGAGCTATTGCTGAGGGTGAGACGCAGCACAGACTTGAAGTGCAGTATACAATAGTCAAATAAACCGCACGGATTAACAGTTGTATCAAGGAACCAGTTGCCCAGCGACCAGCAGGGACACCAGAAACTTACTGGTCCCCACCAAAAAATTGTCCCAACACACAACCTTGTTGTACTTCTTGGATTTGTGTTTTTTTTTGTGTGGCTTAAATGAACCAGATGTAACGTGTTAATTAGTGAGCTTTGTAGATGCCGTTAGGTGGATTTAGTTACCTTTGCAGAGAGCCAGGCTAGTTGTTCCCCCTTTCCAGTATTTGGACTATGTTAAGCTAACCAGCTGCTGGTGCATAAAACGTTTCTCCTTCCAGGTTGCATGCAAGGCATGGTACCTTACTTGCCTGAGCTCATCCCCCACCTCATCCAGTGTTTGTGCGACAAGAAGGCCCTGGTCCGCTCCATTGCCTGCTGGACCCTCAGCCGCTACGCCCACTGGGTGGTCAGCCAGCCCCCTGACGCACACCTCAAACCCCTCATGACTGAGCTGCTCAAACGCATCCTGGATGGAAATAAGAGGGTACAGGAAGCAGCATGCAGGTACAGTTCTTTAAGTTTTACAATATGTTGACTCTCCAGTGTTTTCTCACTTTTCGCGTATACATTAGTTGACCCCATCTCGCCTTTTCTACAGCGCGTTTGCCACCCTGGAGGAGGAGGCGTGCACAGAGCTGGTGCCTTACCTGAGCTTCATCCTGGATACGCTGGTTTTCGCTTTTGGGAAGTACCAGCACAAGAACCTGCTCATCCTCTATGATGCTATAGGAACACTGGCGGACTCTGTGGGACACCATCTCAACCAGCCTGTGAGCACCAACGTGTGTAACATGTAAAATCATTGTGGTAATGGAACATATGAATGACGGACCAAAATCCTCCACTTGTGTTTTAGGAGTACATAGAGAAGCTGATGCCTCCGCTGATAGCCAAGTGGAATGAGCTAAAGGACGAAGACAAAGATCTCTTCCCCCTGCTTGAGTGTCTGTCATCTGTTGCTACGGCGCTGCAGAGCGGCTTCCTCCCCTACTGCGAGCCTGTCTACCAGCGCTGTGTCACCTTGGTCCAGAAGACACTGGCTCAAGCCATGGTGAGCCCCACTCACATGCACATGGACTTTGCAGAGGCAATTTATGTTTTTGCTACTTTACATAATGACAATGGCACTTTGTCCCATCGTTCCCATTTCTAACCGTTTCTCTCCACCTTCCCTTCCATTCTCTCTTTGTCACAGATGTACAGTCAGCAGCCAGACCAGTACGAAGCACCCGACAAGGACTTCATGATCGTGGCATTAGATCTTTTAAGTGGCTTAGCTGAGGGACTGGGGGGCCACGTGGACACGCTTGTGGCCCGCAGTAACATCATGACGCTGCTTTTCCAGTGCATGCAGGTGAGGAGAGCCTGTGTGTGTCTGATTTGCCGTTTTTAAGGATTTTGTCCCCCATAAGTTTAGTCAAATCATTCTTTCACTCTTTTGTTACATTCATGTGGAGCATATGGATGCTTTTGTCAAATATGACTTACAAGAATGTCACGCCCCCCGCAAAGTCAAACGTGTTACCACTGGATTTTTTAGTTTTTTTTGGCAAGTGTGTTAGTGTCAATAAACAGTGTTCAATAGCTATCTGTCTGCTCACATGCATTTGGCAGGCACAGAGTGGAGGGTCCAGAATGTCCCCTCCTCCTCACGGAGCTGTTCATCCCCACACTGTGTTGTATTTATAGGATGAGCGGCACCTGCTCTCCCTCAGAGCCACCAGTGCCTGGGGCTCCTAGCTGTGCGGTACAAAAAAAAATCAATAAGACAACCCTAATGAGAACAACTGTATTGTGAATTTGGCTGTAAATTTGTATGAATATGCAGTATTTGTGATTAAAGAAGGGAGCTAAACAGAATTTGAATGGGCCGTCTCCCTCCCGCCCTCCCTCGCTTTCTTTTCTACAAACACGAAAAACTAGTTTTGCAGAGTAAAGACAAAGTCAGAAACAGAAAGTACGTAATTTAAAATTGCCTTAATAATTGGTGGAAATGTTTTATATGGTGGGAACTTAAATGCATTTGAGATTTTGAAATTTTAAGCCTACGTCAATATTCTGTTGGTCGGGTGCCACTGGAAAATTCTTCCACTCTGTTAACGGTGTGTGTTCACATTTGTCTTTGTCACTCTGTCGCTTCTGTCCCAGGATACGATGCCTGAAGTAAGACAGAGCTCATTTGCTCTGCTGGGTGACTTGACCAAGGCTTGCTTCCCTCATGTTAAACCGTGTATTGGTAATTATCTCACTCCCTCCCACTCAGTTGCATACATAATGTTCCATCATCCTCTTTTTTTTTTGTATTGTTTGTGAAGATAATTATTTTTTCGTCATGTGTGTGTGCATTTGCTGCAGCTGAATTCATGCCAATCCTTGGAACAAATCTCAACCCAGAGTTCATCTCTGTCTGCAACAATGCAACTTGGGCCATAGGAGAGATCTGTATGCAGATGGGTAAGTTGGTAGTAAATGTTTTTTTCTATGTGATACTGTTAAGTGGATGTTCGGTTACATATGAGATGCAATGTATTGATGTGTGTCTCCTAACAGGAGTGGAGATGCAGCCGTACATCTCTATGGTCCTGAACCAGCTGGTTGAGATTATTAATCGACCCAACACCCCCAAGACCCTGCTGGAGAACACCGGTACATGCATGTTTTTAATATTTGTTTTTCATAGAGAACAGATAGATTTTATAGTTATGTGTTAAAATGCTAAAAACCAGAGCAGAGAAGTGAAGCGAGTGCAGTTTGTGTGATGATTCTACACGCGCACTCTTCTAAAAACAGTACTGATTCCTCTCTCTCTCTCTCCCTCTCCCTCCAGCAATCACCATCGGGCGGCTGGGCTACGTGTGTCCTCAGGAGGTCGCGCCCATGCTGCCGCAGTTTATCCGGCCCTGGTGAGACTTTTTAATCTCTTTATTTTGAGAGATAATTTCCACTCTCTCTTATTGACTCTGTATTTTTATCCCTATCACTTATCACTCTATTCTTATTTTTTTTCTCATTTTGCCACCTCGCCTGTCTGTGTGATCACACTGCTCCAATCACAGGATTACAAAGGCTGAAGTGTTGACATTTTTTAGACAAAATGATTGGAATCCGCAAGCAGTCAGAATAAAAACACTATCAGTTGTCTCAAGCTTAGTAAAAAGACAAAATGTCAGGAAGATGACGACAGGCTGTCACCATTTTACTTTTTGAAATTGGTTTCAGCACTTGTTCTCGTTTATAACTGTTCTGTCGTAGACGAGATAAGAGTTGGTCAATAATAATTGCGTGCTGCAGGTGTACGTCTCTGCGGAACATCAGAGACAACGAGGAAAAAGACTCTGCCTTCCGTGGGATTTGCATGATGATTGGTGTGAACCCTGGAGGCGTGGTGCAGGTGAGACATTGGAGGCAGTAAGTTATGGCTTTCACAGTCTGCACCTGGCTGTAAACCCACAGGGGTTGTCGAGATTGATGAAACCGTCTCACCTCTTCCTCTGTGTTTGTTCAGGACTTCATCTTCTTCTGTGACGCAGTGGCCTCCTGGGTGAATCCTAAGGACGATTTGAGAGACATGTTCTATAAGGTGAGGGGCGACACGCAATGTTGTGTCGATCAGTGGTAGAAACAAAGTCCAGGTCATATTGTAGAACAAGTTTGTTTTCCCACAACCATTCCCCATGACATCATCACACTCTTCACGCTCCTCTTCCTCTGCTGCGTGAGTCACTGTGAGGTGTAGAGGTGTGTTCATCTCAGCAACAAGGAAACTGTTTTGTTCTGCAGAGAAATGAAGTGAACACGCTCCCCCTCAGGAGCTCACCACATATAGGCTAAAATGCTCTGCCTGTAAATTTAATGCAAAATCCACTGATGCATGTATTTACACAAATCGAGAACCTCTTTAATACTTAGTGTTCCTTTTTAAGGTATTTAATCAGTGTGTTGACAGCAGAGCGAGTCCATAGTAGGCCAAATTAACCTGGTGATCAATTCTGTTCTATTTCACTTTCAGTACCCTATTTCTGTTTGAATAGAAAGGGACTTTTACCTAGTAAGGACAATGTACTGTGTACACCTACTCTTCTCCTGCTGCTCTGGGATAATGAGGCTTGCCCTGGCTTGGCTGCTTATTGACTCAATCAGCATTTTCAAAGATTATTATTTTGGGCATTTTTTTTGGCCTTTATTTGAAAGGACTGAAAGACATGAAAGGGGAGAGAGGGGTGAATGACATGCAGCAAAGGGCCGCAGATCAGAGTTAAACCCTGGCCGCTGCATCGAGGAGTAAACCTCTATATGGGCGCTTGCTCCATCAACTGAGCTGTCTGGCGCCATCAGCATTTTAAACACTTTTTTGCCACAACTGGACTGTCAATTTAACAATGGGCAGGTTGGGAAAATAAGTGTAATGCTAATCAAATTCACTGTGTGTTTCAGGTTGAAAGGTCCCATGGCATGAACATTTCACTTTATGAGTTTTTTTTAACATTAATATGAGTTCCCCCAGCCTGCCGATCGTCACCCAGTGGCTAGAAATGGCGATTGGTGTAAACCAAGCTCTGTGTATTCTGCTCTGCCTTTGAGAAAATTAAAGCTCAGATGGGTCGATCTGGAATCTCCCCTTTATGGCGTCATAAGGGGCAAGGTTACATCCCCTTTCTCTGCTTTGCCTGCCCAGAGAATTTGGCCCACCCATGAAAAAGAGAGAGACGACATGGCTTGAAAACAAGCAAAGCATGGCAGTTGGTCAAGGCCACACCCCACCCTCCACCTTGCCTCACCTCTCTCCTCCTCAATAGCATTTAAAGCTACAGACACAGAAATGGCATGTCCTAAGATTAGCTCATTGTAGGACGGGCTCGGAATTTTTGAAAGAGAGACTTCAGAAATGTACTCGCCAGAACCGTCTATTCTGTAAAAGCAGGGACGCGGACCCTTGCACAAATGAAATGTTAGACCAGAACCTGGCTGAGCCTGGGGAATACAGACCCAACTGGCACTGATTTCAAAGATGATTGCTAATAACACGTGAATGTTAATTTACAAGTTATCAAAACATAATTTGTGTCCTACCTAATGTTATGGACATAGCCTCCTCCCCTGTGCCAGGCTGTAACCATGGATGTATTAAGAGAACTGTAACGCATATAAACCATCCTCCTTGCCAGGAGGGTTGGGGTTATACCTTGCTTGCTGATTGAAACACATGGCTAATCCACTCCTTATTTCAGTTACAAAGTCAACTTGCAAGGGTGACCTCTAGTGGAGTGTGTGGGTAGGCTGGGTCCTTGGCAGCGGCCTGGACTTGAGTCCGACCCGCGGCCCTTTGCTGCTTGTTGTCCCTCCTCTATCTCCTTTCCTGTCTTCAAGCTGTCCTATTAATTAAAGGTCATACAAGCCCAAAATATAATCTAAAAAGACAAATGCAACTCATCAACCAGCTTGATAGTATTTTGAGCCCCCCAACGTCAACTTTCAGTTGGGGTCTTAAAACACCAAACACCTGCAATTTATTGCACCAAGAATAATAAAGATAACTTTGTTTGCCCTTTGAACTATAATAACGATTGGTTGTTTCCATGGCTGCTATAGTGTGAAATCATAACAGAAATTATCTCAGGACACTTTACAGAGTAGTAGGTCTAGAATACACTATTACGTACAGAGACCCAACAGTCCCTCTATCATTTGTGCTCTCCGAATCTGGCCTCCGCTCAACCCACAAACACTCAGCGCTGTCTGATCATGGCCGGGTCTTCTCGGATCCACTCATAATGTTAAACAGACCCGGGACCCGCGGTAATAGAACAGAACAGGACCTGATCTGACTGTATAAACCAAGTATCGGAACATGTACTATCCCAAGTCGGGTCTTAGGGTTCAGGTGGACCCGGGAAAACCTCTAGGTGTCCCCTTCCTTCCGCTCTTTGTGCATTATGTATGCACTTGGATCACTTTTATGTAAGGTGAACAGAGAAGCCTTTCATTTTAAGTTCAGATACTTAGAAAGCAGTATCTCTCTCGCTCTCAATTCAATTTCAATTCAAATTGCTTTATTAGCATGAATGTCAGAAATAACAATATTGCCAAAGCATCAAGGATAGTAAGGGTTATTAGTTATATTCTCTCTCTCTCTCTCTCTCAATACTACCTGACCACAGATTATCTGGGTGTGATTTAGTTTGTTGCAATTATATTAAACTCCTATTCATTAAATATACTAAAGTTGTGCTGATCAAAAGTTTATATTAATAATGGGCAAATGACTACAGGTAAGCGAGAGGGACATGACAGAGAGATAAAATGTTGACGTTTTGTTTCAAGTTTGCCCCTAAAAGATAACGTTGCCTTAAAAAAAATCACTGCTGATTTAAAGAATATGGTCTTTAAACTTAATTTTTACACAGACGCCGTCTTCAAGATCGGGCCACAAAAAGAGTTTTTAATGTATCGTTAATATATTTCAGTGGTCGAAATTAAATAACAAAGTTGCAACTAGTCCAGTTAGCAAAAAACAACAACAATGGATTCCCAGTGAACCAGGGGCTCGTGCCCACTTTCATTGACTGCAACAAGGTTGAATTACCTACATGAAAAACACTCAAATGCAGGAATCTCTGTTGCTGTTCTAAGGCCTGGTCTTGATAAAAGAACCGATAGGGAGACTATTAAAAGGATCACATAATGGAAGAAGGAATAATCAAATCCTGGCTCTGGCCGTAAAAGTGTGTAGTCTTGACAATGTGCCGGAAATGAATTCCCCCCCACCTTTTGCCCCTTTCTGCAGATCTTGCACGGTTTTAAGGAACAGGTTGGGGAGGAGAACTGGCAGCAGTTCTCAGAGCAGTTCCCCCCACTGCTGAAGGAGAGACTGGCAGCCTGCTATGGCGTTTAGATACTCTACACCCACCCAAGAGGTAATCATACACATATTTTTTAAACTAAAATTATAGGTACATAAATGTTCATACTAAAGTTAAATTATTGTATCCATTCTCCCTTTTATCCATCCTCCTAGGTGAGCCAGCAGGAGGAGGGTGAATGGGAAACTCATCCATCTGTGTATTGCACTGCCCTGATCTGGGGGGAGGGAGAGGGACGCTATTGGCCGCTCCCCCTGAAGGACGGCCCCCACGCCCTATGTGTTTGTCCATAGAGGGAGGGTGGGCGGGCGGGTGGGAGGGTGGGACACCTAGATTAACTAGGCAGGGACCCGACACAGAAAAACTAACTGGTAGGGACAGATAGAGAGGGACAGAGAGAGGAACATGAAGAAGAGTAGGAGGGATAGACATGTTGGGAAAGAGGGAGGCAGGGAGAGAGACCAGTAGAAAGAGTTCAGGGAAAGAGAGGGAGGGAAATCAGTAACAAGGCAGGGAAAAAGAGCGACAGAAAGGTCTGTTATTACTAAGAAGACAGGGACAGTTGAGATTTGAATAGGATTCTTAAACTCAAGAGTAACCGATAGCTTGACCAATAGAGACAGACCAACAGACTCGTACAACCTTTATACTTGCACACACTGCACATGCAGTACATGGAACGGACTGTGGGTGGCACTATTATTCAGACTTTTTGAGACCTACTTGTAGTTAGGGACAGACAGGGGTCTTAACTCTGTTCGTTTTCTGGGTGATATCTTTCTTTTCTGGGGAACAGGATTCATTATGAATTACTTCATCTGTACTCACTGAATTCTACTTAGCTGTAAGATTATCTCGCTATCCGCTATCTATGTTTCCTACCTTTCACTTTGACCAGAGTGCTGCTTCACAGAGCTATCCATCTATCAGACATATTCCTGTCACATATTCTACCTGATCGAGAGAGAGAGGGGCAGAGCGAGAGGGAGGGAGTGAAGAAAAAATAAAAGCAAATGTCTTTCCTCGTGGCTATACAGAAACCATTCCTCTAGGAGTGGAGGTTTAGGGCTAACATTTGTTTTCTCACTAGTAGGGAGGAAATTGTAGAAAGAAATCACATCAACAGTTGTCGTGTGTGTGTGTGTGTGTGTGTGTGTGTGTGTGTGTGTGTGTGTGTGTGTGT
>NC_045734.1:22217393-22221893 GCF_008692095.1 Etheostoma spectabile | reverse complement strand
TGTGTGTGTGTGTGTGTGTGTGTGTGTGTGTGTGTGTGTGTGTGTGTGTGTAAATCCTCACTTTGGCATTTTGTGTTAACAGTGTGTAAAATATGTATTGTTTTGATATGGTACCGAGCTAAAACTTGACTCCCACTGCAATGTCCTTGGCACCTGGTGTGTGTTCGTACTGATATCCATTTGATGCCATATTGATATCTTAAGTAAAATAGTGATTGGCAATGTCATTGTGATTATGTTTTCAAAATGGTCCGTATTCTTTTTATTTTCGTTATTCTTTTTTTTTTTTTGCTGCTACTGATAATTTTTGTTTGAATAGTCGAGTTAAATTCGCACAATTAACGCAAAAAAACCCATTTCAATTAATGCTATTTTCTTCAGTGACTGTTAAGTTGGTTTTGCACTTTTTTATTTTATTTGACTTCTTTTTTTGTATGAAATTTTTATTTTAACCTCACCCGTTTGATATGTCTTGACCCCAATGTCAGTGTTTGTCATACTGTGTTGCACTGTGAAATTAAGTGTCTTTGACTGGCAAAAATATTCCAATACTAAATGGCAAATAAAAACAACTCTGTGAACCTGGGACTAATCCGCACCTTTACAATGACTAACTTTGCCATGTTGCTGAGGTGTGTGTCTGTGTGTGTCTATGTGTGAGATACTGCATGTGTGTGTTTGTGAGAGATACTGCATGAGTAGGCACGCATGAGTTCCTGTTTTGGCCTATAAGCATGCTTTGGATAGATAGACAAGCATATGATGTGTGCACGGTAGGGGTGCAAATTAAGGTGTGTGTGTGCGTGTATAAGTGTGAGTGTGCGTGACCACAATTCACGAGAGAAGAGCACAATTTACTTTAAAAAAAGGGAAGAGCTAGGACACTGCCAAAGAGCAATAGCCACTGAAATTTAACAGAAAATAAGAAGTAGAGACAAGCTGCTATTTCAGTATGTGCATCGTCATGATGATGTCTAAGTAAAGGCAGCCAAGGGCTTTTTAGATTTATCATGGAATAAGATTTTGCCAGCAAAATTGACTACAGGGATTCATATTTCTTTTATTTCATTATTATGCTGTGTTTTCTAGTGTGTAGACATTTGGAGAAACAATCAGACATTAGCACTTGATTTGACCTAGACTGTGACCACTGATATATTCAAATAAATATTTAATCAATTTAATTACAAGACAATCTGAACCCAAGTTTAGTTCTATTTCCACAGTCTCCTAGTTCAAAGCTTGTATGAGAAATGTTTTTGGTTGCTTGTTAATTTTAGTGTTTTTTTGTGGAACTGTTTTGAGCAGTTTTTTGTATCTATAGTGTACATTTTTCTTTGGATGATACAGTAGTAGCCTGGTTCAGTGACAGATTCAGTTTCAAGGAAAGGAAGGATGTAACAGCTTTTTTTAATACATGCAAAGACAATGGGAACAAGAGATGAGGAAAGAAGGATTTTTCTTAAGTTCTGTTTATATATTAAAGAGCATGATATTGTTGCAATTTGGCAGTAAGACCCTTTGTTCTTCTGCGGGTTACTTCCACCAATAATTTTCCTTTTGGGATTGAAAAATAAAATGCGTCTTTTATATGATTTATAGTTTGTCTGTAAAATCTCTGGATCTTTTAAATAAATTTTGTAATGCATGCTGAAGACCGGGTGTTAGAGTTGCCAGTCTGTTGTCTTTGTAAGAAAAAATAGTTGGGTTGTATACCTTTTTACCAAATAACTATGCCCCCCCTTAATGCTGCATTGTGTAAACCTCCATTAATGACCAACGTCATTCCATACAGGCACACATAAATCCTCAAATTACACATATTTGATATCCCAGTAGTTTTAACATGTGTCCGAGTGTTTAGACAATGTACACTTTTTTACACATGCTCAGCTGCAACTGATTTATCACCTCCATCTTGATTTTAAAATACTGTTTGGTGTAACTGTCTCCCAAAACTGCAGCAAGTCCAGTCATGCGATATCACCGGAAATTTGACTGAATCCAGAATTGTGCCCAGGTCACCTTTACTGGATCTCTGGACTGACTAATTAGCTCATGTTAGCGAAGATGGTCAGTGTACATTCATTTTTATACAGCAAGGCTTTGGTAGAGTTTCAATCTGCAAAGAGACCTCCTAAATTCTTACCTTTAAACATATAAGGCTGTTTTTACATGCCCATTGTGAAGCACTATTTAAAAGTAGGCGTTTAATGTTATGGCGGATACATGTAGAGTGTACAGAACAGAAAAAGTAAAGTGATACAGTGCAGTAGGCTTACAACTACAGTCCTCATTTTGTGTGAATGCAGGATTTACTGTGGTGTCAATTAGACTGTAGGCTACATTCTCTATGTGCAATAACATAGCATATTTAGAAAATAAAATGAAGGTTCAAAAGGTATTCTTACACTATTATTTTAAATACAGACCCCCACATGGCACATTTCTTCTCCTGCTTTATTTGTATAACATTCAGGTAGTGACCATTACAGACAGCATTATTTAATACCAACCATTTTATTTTAAAATGCAACAATGATTTCAGTTCACCTGCTGTGCAAAGCTTCAAATAACTTGATGTGAAAGTGTTGAGATTTTTGGACAATGAAAGTACAGTAGAGTCTGCTGTGACAGAATTGCTTAAAAATAAACGGATTATACTTTAGCACCCTGACCCTAAATGCCTTCTAACCATCCTGGATTGTCGAATAGATTAGCACATGCCACATTTAAAACCACGGAGAGATCTTTTGGTAGATAACAATATATAGGACAAAAGGATTCCCCTGGAGTCTAGACGCTGGTGGGGGTGGAAAAAAAATGAATGGAAAGATCCAGTAGCATAACATGGAAATTCTCATCAGTTTTGAGGTATGCTACCTCAAAATTGTACTTAAAAATAGTAGGTTACTTGAGTACTTAATTACATTCCACAACTGGTTACCTGCCAGAAATAAACAATAAAATGCAAATGGAACAGACTGTAAAAACTGGAATGGAATCTGAGAATGGAATATTTGAATTAGCTTCATTATGACATAGGCCTACTACAGAATGTGTGATACAATGAGAATGTAACAGAATTGGTTCATTTCACCAGCAGACTTCAAGCTGTGAACCACAAATGCATTCAGAGTGACAAAACTAAAAAAAGTGGAAAAATTTGAACCTCAAGAACAGTTTAAAGTTAGCGACCTGATCCGTCAGTGAAAGCATTAACGTTAACCAGGTAAGTTTTTAAACAGGAAGGCTTTTATCCGATATTTGACTTGCAATAACAGATGCATTATTATAAATCGCCCTACTGATGCATATATCTAAAACCAGCATTTTAATGTTGGAGCTGGTCAACGAGGATACTTTAAGGATACAGAACAACTTACTGTCATTGTAAAATAAACTTTTGGGAGAGTGTTGTGTGCAGTAAAAAGTATAACATTTGACTCTGAGATATGGTAAAGTTACAATATAAAATGGCAGAAAATAGAAATATTCAAGTAACTCGAAATTATACATAAACACTAAAAGTAAAAATACCAATGCCACAATATAAACATATCCTACTTCAATATACAAGTAAATGTGTGTCGCCGCCTTTAAAACCTAAGCAAACTGAACTAAAGTATAAAAATATATAATTAAAAGCACTCATCATGCAGATTTGCCCCTTCTAAAGTGTCAATGTTTACAATTTTAATTTTAGAGTATTATAATTGATGCATTAACGTGTAAGCTAAGCAGCCTTTTAGTTTTGTTGTTAGTCCAGGTCAAGTTATAATAACTGTACTATACGTTGTTGAGTAGTTAAACCTAAGATAAATCATCTCAATTTCTTAACCAATCATTTATATCTGCAAAGTAACTTTCATATAAATGTAGTGAACTACAACAACAATATATCTCTGATTAAGTATTATATTATATATAATGTTATTTCCCATAACAGTGTCTCCAAACCAGCTTCCTGTGAATGTGTGACAGGAGTCCAGTAACCGCCAGACAGAATCAGACAGAGTTGTTCTTCTGGAAGAGTTCAGTGACAACAAGCTGTAGGGAGACGGTACATCTCTGACACCAAAATGGATTTCAGTGCAGAGATAGAGCGTGCTATAGAGGAGATGGAGAGGGGAAAGCTGCTTTCCACTGTCTGGGCGGCCATAGATGAAATATTGGCTGACACATCCAACCCTCCACCTCCTCCTCTTGTCCCTGCTGAGCTAGAATTCAACACCCACCCTCAGCCAGTGGAAAGTCAGACTGAAGGATATGGGGCGTGGATCCCCATGATGGCAGATCTTCATATGTTTGAGCAGCAAAATCCCCTGATGGCTGCTCCCACCATGTACGATGGACTTCTGTATCAGGGAGACATTGTCCAGCCAGGTCACCTGTCTGGTCAGGCAGGTGTATATAGCGCTGGACAGGTAAGATACTAAGTATAGGTTAGGGATAGGTATCATCAGGGGTAGATCAATACCTGTAGTGATACAGATGCTT
>NC_045734.1:22207508-22217378 GCF_008692095.1 Etheostoma spectabile | reverse complement strand
TCGAGCTCACTCTGTTGTTCCTTCATAAGTGTTCATCGTGATTAGCTCTGCTAATCAACAAACTTAATAACTTTCAATAAGTCATGATTTAAAAGTAATGATTCATGAGAGCTCAGGGTAGTGAAGCTACCAAGTGACTGTAACTTTGTCCTGGTTCAACAATTTTCTGGATAAGAAACCAGAGAAGAAGACGACATACATGGTGATGGCGACTTTCCATTTGTTGTGATTGATGCTTAAATGTATGTTATAAAGTCTCATCGTTATCTTACAAGTGATTCAATAAAGATTTCAATACTCAAGAATGACACACACATGAACAAACACAATCTCTCCGCACATACAGTATCATGTTCCTGTGGTGCTCTAGAGTAGATTTCCACTCTTGTGTTTTTGTGTTCTGTGTCAGTTCACAGTAAAGATTGTGTGATTACATGCATGAAAGATGAGTGTTGGTTAATGAAATGGTACATTGAGTGTGTGTATTATAGTTGGTTAACCTTCCCTCTCTCTCCACAGTATCTACCGTATCAGTGGCCTGTGGCTGACGTCCCGACAGCAACAGCTGTCAGTCACCCTGCTGCTGCTCCACAGCCGGTAAGACCCTGGTTTTTACTTTCCTGTTTGTCCGGCAGGTCTAGTAGCAATGTTGTAGGAGAAGGATATCAGTGCTGGAATGGTCACAGTTATACAAGACAAACACACATACTTTGTCCTGCAGCTCCAGTTCCAAACTCCAATAGAAAAAGGGTGCATTTTAAAAAAAACAGAAGGTGAAGCTGTCTAGATAGATATGATTGTTAAAGCTGCAGATATGTTTAGATAAGGCTGTGTGTGTTTCTGATATCAGGCCAAACTTCAGGACACCTTCCACTTAAACGGAATTGCATGATGAACTGAGTGCGTGTATTACGGCTGGTTAACCTTCCCTCTCTCTCTTTACAGTATCTACCACATCAGTGGCCTGTAGCTGACGGCCCGACAGCAACAGCTGTCAGTCACCCTGCTGCTGCTCCACAGCCAGTAAGACCATACACACTCTGACTGGGAATTAGGTTCACTTGAAGCATGTGGCAGAATTTTACTTTCCTATGCTTCCCACTTTCTCTCAATGACTCAAATGTATCATTTAGCATGAATGCATAAATTAGGCCATGGTTCGGCTGTTTGTGCCGTGGTTACTGGACCTCCTGACGCCTGTGACCCTTAACAGAAACCTGTGTGTTATAATTTCCCCAGATGTGATTATACTCCACAGATGACATTCCAACAGTAATTATAATTTAAAGGGAAGAAACTCCTGACACCTGGTGGCCATGTGACACCATCGCAGCTTGTCTCATCACCTGTTCTGTGTGTCTTTGTGTCTCCAGTGTAACATTGTGCCTGTGGTGAAGCTCTCTGAAGGCCAGAGCCTGCGTTGGATTGGAGTGCAGTAAGTAACACACACATAAATGCAAACAAACACACAAGTGTACGCAGCTATTGAACTTATGTTTGTATCATTACAAACTCTCTATTATCTAATGTGTTTTTCTGCCTCTTTATCTATGTAGGAACAGAGAGATGTTGTATGAGGTCATAGCAAAAGATCCACTGAACACTTTCAATTCAAGGTAAGTTTTGCTCAAAATGTGCTTTTTCTGACTCTCATAAACATGCCAGACTTATCAAATCACAATCCTTTAATTCAGTTGTTTTTTTTTTGTATTAATTTAACACAGCACAGACTTCACAGATTTCAGCATGTCTTGTATTATTTGGCTTCCTCTCTAAAATACATCTTTTCTCCCACTTTTACACAGTGCTATCATGAGATTTTCCCTTTTTTTTCCCTGTAGAAAGAGAAAGCGTGAAACCCAGCAGGACGACTCCCGTCCGTACGTAAAGAAGCCGCCAAATGCCTTTATGCTCTTCATTAAAGAGCAGAGGTTGAGTGTTGAGGCCGAATTTAACATCAAAGGCATAACGAGTGCAGCTGTAAATAGAATCCTGGGACAGAAGGTGTGCTTGCTCTGTATGTTTGAGACAATTAATCAAAGTTTAAAAAGAAGAAAAAAAAGCTTCCTACAGCCAAGCTTGCATAAAGCCCTCTAAGTCTAAATCTTCACATCTTCACAGTGATTTTAACTTTTCATGTATTGTCTTTTCACAAGAGAACAAACCAAACTTTAAAGGACTTTCAGTATTGTGTCTGTTAATGTGTTTTATGCTTGTATTTGTGCATGTGCACTATCCAGCCTGTTGCTGTGTGTCAGTTGTGTGTTGTCGTCTCTCCACAGTGGAAGTCACTAACAAAAGAAGAGCAGGCCAAATATTTTGACAAGGCCAAAGAAGAAAAACGTCTCCACGCCCAGCAACACCCCAAATGGACCACCAGAGATAACTATGTAAGTAAACCATCATACTGTACATGTTTCTATCACTGAACACTCACTACACCAGAGCTGCTGAAACAGTCACTGCAAAGAGATTTTATCAGCTGATATCAGACGTTTGTTTTTGTGTTTAGGGAAAAAAGAGGAAGAGAAAAGTTAAAGGTAAGATGACATTTCTTCTTCTTCTTTGAACATTTACATAAATACAGGGGACTATGGAGGACAAATTAGCTTACTTAGATTTTTTAAATAAAGTTCAGGTTCCAATTGTATGTTTATTAGACTTAACATTAATAGCACAAAACAACTTCCCCACAAAGTGAACAAAAACATTGAGGTGCAGATGGCCCTTGTATTTTTCTGCTGAATGCTGAATTTTGTAGTGTCACAAAAGTAATCAGAACTTGTCAGAATCACAACAGAAGTTGTGACCTTAAATAAATGTCTTGTGAACAAATACTAGTAATAAATGTTGAATAATGCAGGTTTAAGGAGCAGCAACTTGTAAAAAGACTGATCAGTGTTTTTTGTTTGTTTATGCTGCAGCATCTGCATTCAATCCTGAAGAGGACACTCAACAGGCCAAGAAGCTGTGTGGGACATCAGTGCAGACAGCAGTGATGGAGTCTTCTTCCTCACTGGCGGAGGTGATGGAGTCTTCCTCCTCACTGGCAGAGGTGATGGAGTCTTCCTCCTCACTGGTGGAGGACCTGCAGACAGTCCTGGTGCCGGAGGCTCCACAAACACAGACAGTCTTGGTGCAGCTGCCACACTCACAGACTGCCGTGACTCCTGTGTGCGACATGCGTCACTTGCCACAGGTGTATAAGGTCAGCCCTGCCTCATGGCTGGATCTTCCGGAAACAGCGTCCACGTCGCTGGCCTCCCCTGCTCCACTGACTGTAACGCAGAGTCCACCCACTCAGAGGATGTCGGAGGACAGGTGTCACCCAGTGATGGAGCCGCTTGAGCCACCTTCCTCTCCTCACTGTACAGCTTCAGCTGCCCTTCTCTAGACATCTGCACTCTGGAGCTTAATAAAAAAGATTCATACACAAACAGAATCACAAATAGTACTTTGACGTGTGACAACTAACAGAGCACCACAGTGCAAAACAGTTTTGAAAGCCATTATATTATTCGTTAAACACAGGAAAACAGGATCAAGAAAAGGGAACAGCAGCCACGTGTTTGAACTATTAATCTATAACAATCTACTCTGTATAACGTTATACAGATAAACAGAACCACAACCTACACCCTCCAAAATGATCATAAATCAACACTTCTCTAAAACAGCTTCAACAAAAATGTACTGCAGAATTATTGGAGGACTGTTTTGTATTAGACAGTTACAGTAGTTAAGTGTACCTAAATGGGCAACTGAGTGTGTACTTTAACTAACTAAATAATTATCGTTACTTTAAGCCTTTCATCTCCTTATTCTATCCGTCTTCTAAATACTGTAGGTTTTTGTTATGCTTTTGTACTGCCTTATTACCTTGTGAGTGTTTTAAGATTTTGTATCTTGTAATTGCGCCTGAGATATTTTTTATTTTTTATTTGTACATTGAGACCGTCTTTCTTAGAATATGGATTCCTTTTCAGACATGACAACATGTGAATGTGAATAGGCTATCAGTCTGTTTTCCACGAACCACATATCTGATTCATCGCCAGCACCATAATTACAGGCTTCTGTTACAGTGCACATCATCTTTTCATTACAACCGTGATATTACTTGTCAACACCCTGCGGGTTGGGATGAAGCTGGGGCAGAGTGAGTTCAGGAAAATTGAGACCTCTTTCCTTCTCTGTTAATAGTCTCCATCCCGATATATTATATCACCTCTGTATTGAGGTAATTGTATAAAGCAAACACCCTCACACACAATGTATAGAGCGTTTGGTCTGGATTGTTTGTGACAGACAAAACTGCTTTTTCTAGAAACGTTTTCAATAACAGGCATTGTTTAGAGAGATAAAAAAATGAGGACACAGGAGTTGAAGATAACATCTTGTACCTTTATTGTGCATGCCCCTGTTTCATCGCTGCTGTAAACTGACATGCACAGGTATTTCCTGTTCTGTAGCCAGCCGTATTTGGCGTTTTGTTCACATCTCAATGCACTGTTGCAGTCTGGGAAATAGAGACATGTAAATAATGGTGCTCCCGGTGGCCAAAGAGGATAACATGAACTGATGTGAACTAAAGCTTTCCGGTCGATAACAACAAGTAGCTCTGTTGTTTGTAAATTTGGAGTTCTGTCAGTAGAGAGAAAAACTAACCAATAGGTGCTGCCTACACTGTGTTCCTCTCATGAACTAAACATAGCTGAATAAGCAAAGCTTTCATGCATTTCTTTCACACCTACTGCAGTCAGATTCACTGTGTTCACTTGGAAGGAATCACTGCACATGGGTAGGCACTTTTAAACATTTGAACATGTTTAAGCCTGTTGGGTGCTTACTCTAGCAGGAGGATAACACGGTGTAGGCAGCACCGAATGTTTTCATTTTTCTCTCTACTGACAGCACTCCAAATTTACTGACAACACAGCTACGTGTTAGAATATAGGTGGCTGGTTAGCTGAAGTAGGTCAGCCTACTATGATTCATTATATAAGGTTACTGCTCTTTGCTCTGATGAGGCAGTTAAGAGGTCTGTTAGGTCAGGGCCTAATATTAACTCAAAACGACATGAACACTGGGCTCATCAAACTTATGACACATTTTACGATGTGTTGATAACTTACATTCTACTGTGGCATTTACACACTTGGAAAGTTTATTTCACATTGTGAGAAGAACCAAGCATATTTGAGAGACAAATCCTTTAAAAGCTGCAACAACTATCATCCATTTGGAAACCATTTGCTTAAATATTTTCCTTTACAGATATCACTGGAGAGAAGCACTGAGGTGATCCAACATAATACATTTGATAACTCTTCCTCGCATTTCCTCTGTATTTAGGTCTGAAAGTGATATGCTACATTAAATTGTCAAACACAAAGTTAATATAACTACTACAGGACTCAGCTGTGGTGAGCCATTGTAAATTGAAAAAACATTAAGCTTCAAACTTGAAAAAAATGAAATCTACCAAAGTTATAACAGAAAGCGTATCTACAGGAAATATGGCCTAAAATCAGTCATACATATAGGATGTTACAGACACATAGTCACTATGGCTCTGAAATGACTAAGATTTAATGAAGAGATACACTGTGTACTGATCGGGCACCTGACAGTCATTAATGTCATTCTTTAATGCAGTGTTTCTGACACATCCAGAGAACATGTCTTTGCCGTTATAGATACTATAAAATAAGCATCAAGAAAATACTATTTGATATCTTTGTCTTCTTTTTACACAGAGCAGAATGCTACCTGAACCTTTTTCTTTTTCACATTACTCTTTCTTTTACTGTACCACTCCAAGATTGAGGTACAGTACTTACAGTAAAGTTACAATATGAACTGTGAGGAATCACAATATTATTTCTCGTTCTATGCTGTTCTTCTCTTTTTCTTCTCCTTGCATTCTGGGGTCATAAGTTGCTGAAGATCTCATGTCTCTTATTCCAGTCCATAACAGGTGCTCTCTTCTTGTTGCGGCTGGCTAGGGCCTTTAGTTTAGCCTCAGCGGCTGTGGGACTCAGACAGAGGCCACTGTCCACGAAAGGGTCTGAACCACGCCTGTCGTCCTCATCAGGGACCTACAACACACAGAAACGTACATGTTTAATGCACACACACACACACCCACACACACACTGACGTCTAATTTTCTGACTGTTTTGTTTCTCTCCTGCCTTCTCTCTCACCTGGATGCTCATGTCCAAGCTGCTGATCTCTGATTGGGTGGTGGAACTTCTCGAGGAATGAGATGCTGAGCTCCCATTGACCCAGGATTTTGGAGACATATTTGTGATTGTGGAGTGTGTCAGCGTGACATTTATGACTGGTGGATCTGTGGCGGGGAGTTCAGTGGTTGGAGAGGGGGTGTGTGGGTCGCTTTCTGTGGCTGATTCATCCAGATGAAGATCTGTGAGAGAGTAAACAGAAACATGAGACATTTTGTCTGGAGAGTAAAGAGAGCTGTGTATGTGTGTGTGTGTGTGTGTGTGTGTATGTGTGTGTGCGTACAATTTGACCTTTGACGTGGCTGGTGTTGGGTGTGATCCCCAGCCTGTGGAAGAGCTCATCTGTCTCCTGATCGACCACTAGGAGGCACACTTCGTCCCCTGCTGCTCTAATGAGCAGCACCACCTCTGAGTGCCTCAGGCCCTCTATGTTCACTCCATTCACCTGAGATGTCAGAGGACACAGAATCAGTGGAAGAAAGTAAAAATGAAGAGATGCAGGAACAGCAGTTGAGAAGCCTAATAAGACAGACAAGAGACAGGGCAGATATTAGGAAGTAGCCATTATACAAGCAGAAGGTACAGTATGTTATGCCTCACACACCAAAAACAGATATAATCTGTGATTTGAGTAGAAGCAAGTTTATTTGCATACATTCCCTTCCTGCCTCCACATTCTACCTCTACACAACATTAACTGTACACCTCATACTGATGGAAACGGAAACAAAGTAAACGCAAACGCACATATCAAAAAGCCTGTTATGGAAATCCAGGTGCACATACATGTCCATTTGAAAAGAATGAAACACAAGCCCCTCTTCTACACTTCTATAAAAAATGGTCCCCTATCGTCTTTCTCCTTTCCCTCTTAAACAACACCTCTCTCTCCCACCTACTCTAAACCAAACTAATCTGCTCCAATCCAATCAAATCTAAAATCAGTGCAGACCTGATTAATATGGGGAGCAGTTGGCATTGTTTTTTCAATCAGTTGCCTAAAATTGACCTCTGATAAGGGCGATGTATTGGGCCTGCATATATACTCTGAAAAAGAGGATGGGGGTCATCATGTGTGTGCGTGGTTTGGTACCTCCACAAGTCTGTCTCCAGGCCTGATGTCTGCACTCACAGCGGCTGAGCCGGGTTCCACTGAACGCACAAACTGTCCACCCTTCTTCTTATTGCTGTGCAGGTTAAAGCCGTAGCCGTGCTCAGCCTTCACCAGGTGACAAAGACGGGGAAGGAGCTCAACTCCTGGCTCTGGTGAGGGCTGCACCTGTAGCTACGATGGGACATAAGTGAGAACTTTACAACAGCAGGGGGGAACAAGTCTGTAATTTAGAGTTAAATGCATTTAGAGTTTATTAGATACATCTGTTCAACCTAGCGGCCATGGGTTTCCATTTATTTAATGATATAAAACCTGAAGCTTGTTTGAATTGTTTAATCGATCACAGTGGACGACAAATGTGCATTTATGTTTTTTTATCAAAGTGTCGGTATCAGTGTGTGCTGTGTGGTAAAGCATTTTAAGTGCAGATTGATCTGAATAGTCTGCACTGCTTTGTAATGTTATCAGGGTGTTCCTGCAAAAGACAGGCTGCCTCTCAGTGAACCTTCCCTGAATAAATAAAGGTTAAATAACACATGAAAAAACAGGAGAAGGTGGCTGCCAGGAGCTGAGCACAGTGTTTCTTCATTTCCTAAAAAAAAATCTTTCTGAGCTTTACCTATATACAGTATGTGTTCACTAAAAAGTCTAAAACAAGACACCTGCTTAGGCTTTCAGCTAAAATTGCAATCAGCAGTGTTTGACAGGCACCAGACTGAAATTTATTCTGTTTTGAATATGTGGTTAACAGTTATGACAGCAGTGTATTGGCATAAACAAGGTGCTGTAAATCCACATTGTTGTGGTTAAAGTTCATGGGATAAGTGTGTAGAGTTTTGAAAACTGTATTCTAGCAAAGAAAAGGGAACTAGTTTGGTCCACATGAACGGCTGCTGTGCAGACAGTAGTTAGAGTTTTGCACATATGACTCCTGTTGTGCCCACTGTTGTTTAGCAATCGAAAAGAGTCGACTAAACAATAAGTAGCCTAAATTCTATAGGTTTTTGCAGGAAACACGATCAGGTGAGCAGAGAAGAATTCTACAGCTGTAAGTGTGAGCACCCAATGTGCATAAAGGGACAGCATTCTTAAAATACAATTAGCATTTTAAATGTTCACACACCTTAGAGAAAACAGTAGCTTGTAAAGCAGGTGTTTGAATGAAGTTAAAAACAGGACAATAAAACCCACTGTTCCACTGTGGCGTAGAGGAGATGAGAAATCCTTTATCCTTTAAAGATGCTGTTTTTACACTATCTTCACTCACTGCTTTATTCAGTCATTGTTTAATGTCCCCGCAGAGTCTTTTTTTCAACTTACATGTGCTACAATTGACTTTACTGCCTAACTTTGGCTGGAAGAAGAGGGATTGTGCAGTGTGTTGTGTGCACATGTGTAGGTATTATATCTGTCCAAGACATCCAGCTGAATAAATAATAACAATAATAATGAGAAGAAGAAGAAGAAGAAGAAGAAATTCCTTTAAACCAGCCAATGTTAAATTGCATAAATGTCTCCACTTTTTTGTTTCATACTCCCTTTTTTGGCTTCTTCAATTCAATTGATCAGTTTGTCTCTTCTCATCTGGGCACCTGTAGTTTGAGCTGGAATACCAAAAGCCTGTTTTTTGTTTGTTTTTGTTTTTTTCAGCCCCACCTGGGAAGTCACCAGACTCTTACAAAAGACACTGCTTTAGGACCGCATCCAACCGGCCTAACACCCAAGTGCTCAAGTCGGATTAGTGCTAGACAGACATTGGGTAAAAGACTGCGCGCTCAGTGTCACACACACTCTTGACACAGTAACACACTGGCTCTATGTTGCTAGCCAGAGACACCAACGTACCACTTCAACTTGAACTCTTCTCTCTCTTTTTCTTTGAATAAAATCTATGCAGATAACCTATAAAAACCCTCTATGTTTTTGACATTTGACTATGTTGTTCTAGTGTGTGTGCGAGACCCACTGACAAGGGGGATATATTGATACCCATTCTTACCTCTGTGTCTGTTGCTGTACTTGATGTCAATGAGGATCTCTTGTCATTTGCTTGTGTGGCCGTGTGTATAAACAAGTCTGCAGCGGGAGGGAAAAATGAGTGTATGTGGTTTGGTTTGGGTGACAGGGGTGACAGGGGTGACAGGGGTGACAAGAGTGACAGGGGTGAGTTCTCTCTGGGTAAGGGAGAGTTAGAAGGGGTGGCCCGGGGCGAAAGCTGTGGGGAGAGGGTTCCCATCTCAATGGCCAGGTCCTCGGTGCAGGCCAGGCCACGGCTGCGGAAGTAGTCATCTGTGTCTCTGTCGATCACCAGCAGTCTGGTGCGGTGCTCCACCTCAAGGATGCGTTCCACCACCTGTAGGGAGGGAGTAACAGAGAGGAGGGTACAGACACGGGACAAGTTATTACAGTAGGACATGTTGTTCTGAACTGGCCTGCATATAACATAGTTTGCATGACAAAGACGTCCAGTGATTCCCACAAGGATCACATTGACCCACTTTAGTACAC
>NC_045734.1:22185259-22207498 GCF_008692095.1 Etheostoma spectabile | reverse complement strand
TCCCCACCTCAGGCAGGCAAGAAAAAAGTGGTTCAACAGGTAGCCTACAGAACTCATTGTTTGTACCTCAGAGAGTGTATCTCTTTACAACGCAAGCACTTGTCTGTGATTCTTTAAAACATTCATTTTATTAAGCCATCACTCACTTGATGGTGGTTTTCGTTCTCCACATTCTCCCCGTTCACCTCCACAACCCGGTCTCCTGGTCGCAGCCCGGCCAGATCAGAAGAGGAGCCGGGCTCCACTTTGCGGATGAACTGTCCGCCTTTATTCCTCTCACCGTGCAGGTGAAACCCATAGCCGCGCTCTCCCTTGGTCAGGAAACAGAGCCTGGGTCTCAGCTCGCTTTCCATCTCAGCGCGTCAATAAACAGGTAAATGTGTCTCAGGAGAATAAACAAGTGATTGTCCAAAGAGCGGTGGAAAGTCTAGGCTCTTAATCCAATGTACGACTGCGCGCTCCAGTGACCAAAAGATCATCATCATTTAGCATGATGCAAGTGCATTATTAATCCACAATTGTTCTGAAAGCACACGTCAAAAAAAGGCTAAAACTAACGAGTGTTTAATCCACCATGCAAGTGCTAGGGGCGCAAATATGAGCGCACAAAAATGGTGCGCACGTGTACATAAAATAGTGGCCAAAAACGGCGGACAGGGGCTAAATCCCGTCCATTGGAGGAATAATCCAAGAGATCAGAGATTAGAAAGCTTTTCCTCGCACGTAACACTTAATTCTCCTCGTCAGATAGGCGTGTGTCCTCCTGTAAAACCCGGTTGGACAATGGAGAGGCGTGGTTGGAACAACAGATGCCACCTGAAGATGATAAAAGAGTGCGAAGTGCCAACTGTAATGAGGCTGTTGTTAGGAGTTACTGTAAATACATTATTTGTTTAATAATTCGTTTTATATGTGGCAAAGGACATTTGCTCCTGATGTAGAGAAGTGAAAAGTAATAGTAATGTTTCTCTCTGAAATGTAGTAAAGTAAAAGTATAGAATGGAGAAACTTGAAATTGGAATCAACAGAACTTGAGTAAATTAGTACATGCACTTGTTACTTTCCACCCCTGCCTACAGCTGGAGTATTGTCGGGGAAAATCCTAAACACTGCTGATGTGCCCATGAGCAACCCATATGTACACAAATATGTAATGCTAGCATCCGGATCCCTCCTTTCAAGTTGCATATGTGTTTAGCTGCAGAGTAGCCACCAGTAAATTGTAAGCTTAGTGCAAATGTTTGTGAAAGCTCAGTTTAGCTCTCCCTTCGTTAAGAACACAATTAATAATTAAAAACCAACATGTAATTACACAAACAAAATCTACAGCCTGCTGCAAAAAGACAGTGTGGCTTGTGGCAAGACAAACACCTAATGCTAATTTTCCCAATTTTCTGTTCCCTGTATCTGTCTTTTATTGTCTGTAAAGCGTCCTTGAGTGTTAGAAAGGCGCTGTTAAATAAAATGTATTATTATTATTATTATTAATGAGGTGCAGTGAATATTGCTATTACTTACACCTGTGGTTTTCCTGCTATGACACACCTTTTACTCTGTAGGGAAGTACAAGAATCATGTTTTTATGAATCTAGGCTGTGAACTAATGTAATTAGTATTGCGTTCCTTCCCAAATTAAATGTCCTATTGATCATGCGTTTGAAATGTTAAAGGTGCCATGCCACACAGAACCGTTTTTACTTGCATTTCTTGAAATGTGTTACAGTAGGGCCACATGTGTTTGTTATGTCGTGAATGTGAAAATGAACTGCTACGTCCTCCGTCAGCTCTAGCCACTGAAAAGAAATAGGCGAGAAATCAGGGCAATTACAAAAACTGGTCGGTCTGACGTCATGTTGCTTGAGCTCATTATTATTCATGAACTCGCCCATTTGCCCTGGATAAAGGATATTGATAGCTAGGCTATCATTGGCTAGCTGTTAGCCAATCAGAGTCAAGCAGCTTCGCTTGTTGAATATTAATGAGAACTGGCACAAATCGAGCTGAGTCTTTCTGCAGGCTTCCTATACCACGCTAGAAGGGGTTGAAACAAGGTAACCAAGGGATTTTTTCCACAAAAATTGTCCAGAGTCCATAATAATAATATATTCTTTATTAGTTAGGAGAAATTACAATTTACACTCGGTTATTACACTCAGGCCTGAATTACACACATGCTTAGTACCTAAATGCACTAAACAGAGTGATGCCAGAGTGAGGGGGTTGCCCATGGAAAAGTGTCCCAAGCACTTGGGGCTTTGATGCCTTGCTCAAAAGCACTTTGGCAGTGCCCAGGCACCTCTCCAGTTACTAGTCCACCTCCATACTTTGGTCCACATGTGGACTTGAACCAGCAACCCTCCAGTTCCCAAATAAACTCCCTACAGACTGAGCTACTGCCATCCCCACTGCTGCTACCACTGCCATGGTAGAACTTCAGACATTACCACAAAGCGATGAACTACGTGTGGGAGGGCACCTTTAACATCTGCCCTTTCAAAGCTCTTAGAGTTAGAAGTTTTTAATAAAGTGCATTTAATGACTAATTTGGAACTTTTGTGATCAAATATTTTTCTTTTATTTAAACAATTAACAAACAATACACTGGGACATAGAAAGACATCCCAGGACCTTTCTTTAGTACTTTGTATATGTCAGGAAAAGTATTTATAGAGGATTTAAATAACAGAAGGCTGGAAATGAGTTTACTGATGATGCAATGAAATTTATTACATTTATGATCTTGTTATTTTTCCTCCATATAAAACAGGAAAACTCCCTTTGCTGGAATCAAAGGCAAACTTGAAAATTTTGTACGTACATTTTTTATTTGGTAATATAAAAGTAAGCAGTAACAACAATAACAAAAAAATAGTATTCTCATTTAAAGTGTAAAATGTGTCGTTAAATGAATGATGATGAAAATATCCTGAACCACATTCACATTCATGTTTAGCTAGGATGTTATCAGAGTGCGTGCATATAGTTGAACTTTTCTTGTCCAACATTTGGTCACGGCTCAGACAAAAACTTACAAGACAACTGAATCATTGTTTAACTTTACTTTGTAGCCTCCTTCTCTGTGCGTTGGGGGAAACAGGCGTGGGCAGGGGCTCCTTCTTTGTCTTCTTATGTTTGACAGTTGATTCTTGTTCTGGTTCAGTTTTGGTTGTAAAGGAAGAGGTTGGATTTGGAGACCGTGGGGATCCAGCTTTAGGCCTCTTTGTTGGAGAGATTTTGTGGGCGGATGGACAGCTGTGCTGGTTCAGACACACAGAGCAGAGAGGATTGACAGGGAGACAAACCTGCTGTCCAAAACCCACGAGAAGCCAGTTGATCTCACTCCACAGCTCCCTACGACAGAATGAGAGAGGAACATCACAAGCTTAAACCTGTATTCATTGATTTTTTACTTTCAAGCGTCGCCTTATATCAGTCAACACATCGTATGTTGAAGAGTTCCTATAAATTTCTGTACCTGGGTCAGACTGGGTGACTCTGATCTTTATAGAGCAGTTTGAACATGTTAATCAGGTTGTGAATAAGTTATGCTGTTACCTGGGTAACCACTCCTCCAGGGCCTTGCGTGTTTCTTCCGGGTTCTTGGTTGGTTTCTTAAGCCAGCCGAGCCGATTGGAGATACGATGCACGTGTGTGTCCACGCCTAAACAAAAAAAAATCAACACTACACAATTTAGCGCGCTCACACATGTACAGATTTGCATTTTTAGAAAACAGTAAATGGTGATGTGGGCTAGACTACTTGTTGCAGATTTACAGTATTATTTATATTTCCATGCAAGCTGTTATTCTTCTATGTTGCAACTTTATCAACCAGACTGAAGCTGCTCTGTTAGACCAAATGTACCTATTTTATTTGTTTGATTTGTACGTGATTGCGCATGCTTCAGGAGTGCGTCCCTACCAATGCCGGACACTTGGTCCCAGGCGATGTCCATAGCCAAGTGAGCCATCTTAGGTCCAACTCCTGGAAGGCGAACCAGCCCCTCCACACTATCTGGGATGTCCCCTCCGAATTCTTTCTGCAGCATGGCCGATGTCAGTTTCAGATACTTCACCTTAGTCTAGAGACAGGAGGTGTGAAAACCATTCAATACGATGCAAAAAGAAGGAGGGTGAGAAGATAGAAGCATGGCTTCCGTAACACATAAAAAGACTTGTGTATTAACCTACCCTCCAGAAACCGACAGGGTGGATGAGTTTTCCCAGTGCTTCATCCTCAGTAGTGAGTATATTGTCTACAGTGCAGCCGTGAGCTCGGAGCTTCTGCATGGCTGCTGCTGTCACCTGGTCCTTGGTCTGACTGGACAGCATGAGTGAAACCAACACCTGGAAACGTCTCACCTGTGCCGACAGAGAAGACAACAGAGGATGAATGAATTTCAACTAGTGAACTGTGTAGACATACATTTTTTTTCCTTAAATCTCAACCACACTTACATGCGCAGGAGCCTCTGTGTCACAGCATGTCTTGGCTCCCATGTTATCTACAGGTGCATCACGGCTGCTCCTCATTTCACGGATACATTGTAACTGTTTCTTCCAGTCGGGAGGTTCTATCTTCACAGGTGTAACACTTTCATCCTTGTCATATTCCACTTTCAGCTGTTTCCTCCTGCGGCTTTGTGAAGACAACAGTAAAGTGTCCGGTTCTGTTTTTGGATGGCAATTGCCTGAATGAGCACAGGGGAGAGAGAATGAGATATTTAACCCAGCATGGCAACACCGTAAATAAAACACTACATGGCAAAAACTATGTAGACAGAAATCTGAACAAACGTATGGGCATTCATTTGCAGCTATAACAGTTGTTTACCCTTCAGGGAAAGCTACCAAAGCTGCTAAACCTTTTTAGCACTCTCCACACAATTTGGTCACATTAAGCATGCATGTCCTCTGAAAGGTGACCTGCAGCAGTGTCTGTGTTCAGCTGGTAGTGTAACGTAAACATTACCCGTTGATAAGGGGGCTGAGAAGGGTCTTTGCTCAAAGATCCTCGCCTCCTCCTCCTCCACCTTCACGGCCACAGAGGAAACTGGGTCCACACTTTTGTTGGTAAGTTTGGACCTGAGAGAGTCCGCAGGTACACAGCCAGCATGTTGACCACCACTCCGAGTGATAACAGACCTCTGCATGAAATAAGGAGAAGTCATGGTAAAACACTGGACTACATAGCCCCTCGTGCTGCAGCGGACGTGAATCATTTAGATTAAGCTAAAGTTGGTTTCTCATTCGAAGATTATGGTCACGAGCCAAGCGGACGGACCAGAGAAATTTAATCCGCTTTTTAAATAAATGTATTAAGGAAATACCACTACTACTACTACTACTAATGATAATACAATAATAATACATGCCCCTTCTCCTCCATGCCAAAACGATTAAAAAACATTGAAAAAAGGTTGTCATTGAAAACGTTGAATGCAAAAATATCAATATTGCATTTAGTTTTAAAGCCTGTGTTTTAGCTATATTTATTGTTTTTTCCAGTGCCAGTGTTTACCTTTACAATGCCAAAACACTGTTCTAGCGTCATAACTTTGTGTGACTCCAATGAGGAACTAACTTCAGCATCGTTAGCATGGCTGCTAACCTTTGGGTAACTGTTACGGAAACATGTAATTTATCGCTAGCTAGTAACTACTATTCGAGTGGTAAGCAGTTTTACGAAAAAAGCAGTTACTATTGTGTAGATGTTTCGGTCTTCATTTGTCATGATATAAACCTAGACTAATGGACCTCTAGCATAGTTGCCTTAGCTTGCTCAGAACTACATTTCCCATCAGCGAAAGTAACAAACGTGTTATTGTAGGAAGTGCTCCTGTCACAGCTTTAGTGTGTCATCCGGTTGAGGAGTGGAGGTCTATGAGCCTGGACGAGAACGAGCTTTCAGCAGCAAATACCAACTTATATCAATGCACAGACGCAAGTGGCTCTGTTGGCGGCATTTGAACAAAGCTCTGAATCTATGAAACCGAAAACGACTCATCTACAATAAGGTGAGAGGAGAGGGAGGAGTTGTTTTTAAAAGGTACCAGACCTTGAATGCCACAGAGGAACGCTAGCTCATGACAGGGAATGTAACGTAAAGCGTAGCTAACGGTTCTGCGCCATTGTGCATTTCACCTGATTATACCATGTTTACGTTGTGAAGTGTCCACAGATATAATTTGCTCTGGTCGGAGGCTACCTTGCACCGATGTGGTGGTGGTGGTAGTAGTAGTAGTACTAGTAGTAGTAGTAGTACTACTACTACTATTAGTACTACTACTACTGGTGGTGGTGGTGGTTGTTGTTGTTGAACTAAAACAGAACAGTCGTTGTCTGTCTGCTCACTTCACCTCCCCTCTGACTCTGTCAAGTCCACATGACAGCAGATTGTCCAAACCTGCCCCCCCCCCCCCCAAAAAAAAAGGGAAACTCAAAGGGTTTGATCACACCCTGGTTGCATAAAAACATAATCCTTTATCCAGGTATATTCAGCCGTGCCTAGTGTTTTAAAATTTAAAGAAAGTGTCATGCTGCCACCAACTTTGTCTGGTCCGGTGTCAGAGGCAAGACAATAGCCACCACACATACTAGCCTATAGTATGCAACCCTTTAATGAGAATACACAAACATAAGAGGTAAAGAGCCTTCCCCTTTTTCTCATTACACTAATTGTTGTGCTGCCACCCGAAAAACCATAAGGAAACACACAAACAGCTGTTGGTTTTTAAAGTGGATCACCTCATCCAAAGTAAAGGCCATTCCTGCAAACAATATTAAAAAAAAAACACAATTGAAGGATTAACCTTCACTGAATAACAGCAAAGGTACAATTTCACATATTAAATGCAACATATAATAATAATAATAATAATAATAAATTTAATTTATATAGCACTTTTCACAAACTCAAAGTTGCAACACATTTATGAATGTGTCCATTGTTTAGTCCGGCATCTGCTAATTAGATCGATCATGAATCAATGTCTCAAGATCTGCGTCTCTGATCACCTCAGCTAAACGTTTTTTATTTTTTTTTTATTTTTTTTTATTTTATAAATCCATAAAAGTTCTAAAAGGCTTAGGAGACAAAATGTAAATAATGGCAAAAATGCCAATATTCATCAAATAGAAATCTTGTTTCATCATAGATAAGATCACTTCCATAAAATCCTTTTAAACAACCCCACACTGTCCAAATCTCACGGATTTTAATTCTTGATGATCATCAATATTTTACCATTGTGCCTCTAGTTTTATTTTATTGTGATGTACAGTGGTAGCATCTTTTTAAAGGCTCAGTGCAGATTGATTTAACAATTTGCAATGTCCTTAAGGTATTAAGTTTTGCATTGTAATAATAATCTAAACTAACTGATGCAAAATGTCCTAAATGTGTGTTGCTCTTTCTCCAGGCAGCCGGCAGCCTGTTTAGTCTATCACTTCTCCAGGGTCGGCCATGCATAAACAACCCAGCAAGGAGAGTCTTAAGGACAAGGTGAAGGGGATCTTTGGTTTGCGGCCGCCGAGCAAACAAAGTGAAAGCCGACCATCCGAGTTTATCATAACAACGGACATTATCAAGGTGTGCAGAAGATAACGAGCATCTGTGCAAATTCATACACAGTCGAACTCACCATGCTTTTTTCCACATTATGTGTTCTAAGGTGTCATGGCCTTTACTCTTTCCCTTGATGTTTTTCAGGAGCTTCAACCGGACTGCGGTCTGAATAACCGTGTTCGAGTGATGAACCACGTCTGTGATCTTGCCAAAACAAAAAAATTTGAGGAGGTGATGCTGCAACAGGTGTGCTGTTTTTGGTAATGCGGTACATGTAATCTTCTGTGTTTGTCAAAATCTGTGTGTGTGTGTGTGTGTGTGTGTTGTTGTTTTTTTAGCATGCAGTGGAGGCTGTCTGGAAAGCTGTGGAGGACATGCTGACTCCAGAGCAGCCTCCAGAGGCCAGACATGCTGTCCTGCAACTGCTAAGGGCCATTATACAGGGACAGGTATATTGACATACACAAGCAAATACGAAATGTGAATATATTTCTGGCTTTTCATAAAGTCCTGTTCACTGTTTATGTGAAGGGTGAGCGGCTTGGCCCTCTGAGAGCCTACTTTTTCAAGGTCATCCGAGACTACCAACCGTGTAACGAGGACCTCTCTGATAGGCTGGAAGTCTTCAAGGCCTTAACCGAGAACGGGAAAGACATCACCTACCTGGAAGAGGACATAGGTAAAATAATTAAAAGTATTAGGTTACATACTAGATTGTTGGATTTGTTCAAGCTAATATGAAACAACTTTGTAGTTATGTTTGTAGTTGTAACTTGTAGAGGCATGACCTATCTTTCACACACCTTATTCACGGGTATGTATGAAATAACTTCACATTAATCTGTATGTATGTTTTTTTCTGTTATTGCTTTGTTTTCTCCACTCTCCCAGCACGCTTTGTCCTCCTGTGGATGGACATAGGTCTCACCTCCGACTTTCTCCACGTTCTTGTAAATCTGGTGAAGTTCAACAGCTGCTACCTGGACCAAAATGTCTCCACCATGGTCCAGTAAGTTAGAGATACAGCCAGATATACACACTTTTGTTTGTTTGTTTTTATCCAGGAAATGTTGTTGACCTACACTACCGGTCAAAAGTTTGGTGTCACTTAGAAATTTCCTCTACACTAAATTATAGACAGAATGCCAGTAATGCCATAATGGAGTGGTATGGACCCCAAACTTTTGACCCGTAGTGGACATTTTACATTGTTGTTGTCTTGTGCTCTCTGTAGGAAAATCTGTTTCCTGTGCAATAGAACCACATCTTCAACAGACATTGAGGTGGGTACTTGTTCTTTTTTTTCTTAATGTTACTTTTAGATTTCCGTTAAACTGAAGCAACTACTGTATAACTGCAGTTTAGCATTTGGCATTCAACAGTACACGCTGAACTTTCCTGCTCAAAAGTTTCTGTTGTTCACTGGTGGTAAGACACATTACTGAGCCAATGAAGTCATCTATATGGTTCAGAGGCTCACAGGTCCAACAAATAATGTGAGAACTTTCTTATTTTTCTTCAAATGTGCAAAATCCCTGGTCCAGACCATTATATACAGTAAATTAGGTAAATGTGAAAAAGGGTTATTAGCTGTTCTTTTACCATTAAGGAAAATAAAAAAAATTGATTTTGGAATAAATTATGAAGAACATGAAATCAAACATTTTATTCTACTTAAATTGTGTGGATGCAGTACGTATCACAACAAATACTGTGTTTGCTCAGTGTGTAATTTAAAAGCACCATGTTGCCATAGCAAACTGAAGCATCCAGGGAAGAAATCTTATTTCTTAAATTTTTAAATGGTCTGTACTTTCCATATGGTTTTATTGTAAACAAATAATGATGATATAAACATCATCAGTACTTACTAACTGCATAATTAACTATGCCAATCTAGTAAAACCTACTCTACTTTTGAATTTATAAACCTCAGAGTTGTATTGTTTCTTCTTCAAAGCCCTGTGTTAAAGTAATGAAGTTAGATGTTTTGTATTCTACGCTAGTCTCGGTTAAGGTTGGACTGCAGGCCTTTACATATGTCCGATGCTGATCCCCTGCTGTATGTACTTGTGTGTGTGTGTGTGTTCTGTGTGGTTGTGTATGATGTGTCCAGGTGGCACTTCAAGTACTGGATGCAGTGGTGTGTTACAACTGCCTGCCCTCAGACTCTCTCACTGTCTTCATTATCACACTCTGTCGTACTGTCAACGTCAAGGAGTTTTGTGAATCCTGCTGGAAGGTGAACACACACACACACACACACACACACACACACACACACACACACACACACACACACACACACACACACACTCACTTTTTCTTTTATCTGAGGGCATTATTCATAACCGCCTCCTCTGATCTTCTCTCTTCTGTTCCCCCCTGTGTTGTGCTGCTCTGTGCTTCTGCAGTTGATGAGGAAGGTGTTGGGGACTCACCTTGGTCACAGTGCAATTTATACCATGTGCCGCATAATGGAAGAGAGGTATTATCCCTGGTTTAAGCAGTTCAAGCATATTTCTGAGGTCTCCTGTTATGTATGTCTCTCTAACTACCTACAACCTTCACCAGAGTGTACATGGAGGATGCACCATTGTTGAGAGGAGCTGTATTCTTTGTTGGGATGGCACTGTGGGGCGCACACAGACTCCCTGCACTCAAAAACACACCTACACTAGTTCTACCATCTTTCTACAAGGTAACACATACACATACAGTACATGTACTGTACACTGTTCCCAATGTGTGCTGATAGTAAAAGATAATGTTATCTGGGCCAAAATTATCTTAGTGCTTACATCTCAACAAAACTAATGCATTCTTAGCAAAAAGGCTGTTTCTCTGTTCAAACGTTTTTCTGTTACGTTGCGCTGTGAAAGACATGTATTTACAGTAAATGCATGCTGCTTAGCCAATTACAAAAGTGTGTGGCATAGGTTGGATCTCCCGTTGTCTTATTAGTGTTAGTCATACTATAGATAATTTCTATCAAGAAGTATCCAGTGTGGCTTTATTAGCTGTTCTGCTGTCCCTTGTCTCACATCGCCAGACCAGTCTCCCAGAGCTGTGTCAGCGGTGGAGTATGGTCTGGCTACACCTCTTATTTACTCCAGAATAGGGCTTGTTTGTATTTATTTAAACAATCACAACCGTCCTGGGCGGTAAAAGCCCCAGATGCAGCAGTGGTGTCTTTGCAAAATAGATAGCAGAGATAGTGGAAGGGGAAGGACATGTGAGAGATTGAACAACAATGAGTAAAGATACATGATAAATGACTCAATTGAAAGTAGTCTGAGAAAAACAAGAACATACCAAATACTGTGAACGTAATAAATGAATTGTGATGACTGTTTGTGTTTGACCTTTGTCACTCAGGCCATGTCGTGTGCCAATGAAGTGGTGTCCTATGAAATCGTCCTCTCCATCACCAGACTGATCAAGAAGTACGGCAAAGAGCTCCAGGTGGTCACCTGGGACATCCTGCTGGGAATCATAGAGCGATTGCTGCAGCAGATCCAGGTACACACACACGCACACGCACACGCACACGCAGATTAAAATACTAGGGCTTTTTTGACCAAGTGGGCTGTCTCACAGACAATAGGCAGTGCGGAGTTGAAGGCCATCGTGTATGAGCTGTTGACCACAGTAGAGGAGCTGTACGAGCAGAATGGATACCACGGCTCCACAGAGAAGTTCTTCATTCTGGTGGAGAAATGTGCTGACAAGAGACCGGTTGGTGCTTTAAAGTTTCCATCCCTTGGTGTTATTGTGTCTTCTCATTTTGTCCTTTTAATATACTTCTTCTTCATTTCTTATCTTAATTTTGTTTGTGTGACAGGATGCATCAGTGCTCACCCTCATTTCGTACAGAGCCCAGTCTATCCAGCCAGCCAAGGACGGCTGGATTCAGAGCCTTCACCGCCTCATGGAGAAATTCTTCAGGTAGGACGCACATAAGGAGGACGTTTTAATTATTAATCACCATCTCGATACCTGTCTGATCCCATCTCTGCTGTACCATAATCTTCCCTTTTCCTTTTTGTTATCTTACTGACTCTCTGAAAGGAACGAGACTCGCAGCGTGATAAGGATCAAGGTGCTTCATATCCTGTCCTTTGTTCTCAGTACCAACCGACAGCTCTACGAGGTCTGTACGCGGACATACAGGCACATTTGATTTCTTACTAGCTTTCAAGTCCGCTGTCACTTTTTTGCTGTTGTACACTGATGTGTGTTATTTCATGTGTAGTAAACTTTGAAAAAATCATCAAAGTTTACCACAAATGAAATACCAGGCCAATAAAATTCAACAACATAAAACCCTTTAGCTTATTTTCTTCTTTGACTTGTTTCAGGATGAGTTGATTGAAATGGTGGTGATCCCCCAGCTCAGTGGGATAGCTGAAGACCGGGACCTGGCCGTCCGAAAACAGGCCACCCAGCTATTGGTGGACCTCGCTGAAGGCTGCAACACACACCACTTCACCAGCCTGCTGGACATTATTGAGCGGGTACATATACACCTTCCAACAATCACATACACGCACACACGCACATTCATGTCGTCTCACTTTAAACTTATGAGGTCATTTAGTTCGGTCCATTTCATTGAAGTCATTCCTCTGTAGGTGTCCAGTCGCTCTATGGTATGTTCGGGTTCCCTGGAGGTTTCTGAGAGAGATCCCACAGCAGAGTCTCCTATGGAGGATGTCAGGACTGCCATACTAGGCCTGCTGGAAATCCTGCAGGTACACATGAGGGCTGCGTTAAAAAAAAAAATCTTTAAGATCAATGTGAAGTTATTTCAGAAAAAGATACAGTTTAAAAGGATCTAAAATTTGAATACTTGATAATGTTCTTATCGCTTCCAAACTTAATTTATTTGATATTTAAAAACTTCTCCAATTGGCTGCCACCAGAAAAAAGGATTTTCATTTTTTCATTTTAAATAAGCATGGTTACAGATATTAATGCAGTCTGCCTGATAGCTATCTGATGCTGTTTAAGGTCTCTTTATATCAGTAATGTTTGTAGACAAAGCAGAAAATACATCTCTTCACTTTTGATTCCGATAGTATTAACGTCTCTTGAGTTTATCTTTAACCTAAGACAACCAAGTGCTGAAAGAAATTGCACAAATAACATTTTTAACTCTGTTGCAGTTTTCTTTCCCCCCATGAATTTAGCAGTTTCTGGTGATTAACCTCCATCTTTTTCTCTCCTTGCAGAGCAAGCTTTACAGCCTACCAGCCAGTCACGCTGGTCGCGTGTATGAGTTGCTTATAAGCCACTTGCTGCTTCACTACAAGAGCAAGTACTGTTCAGCTATTGCCTCCAGTATTAGACTACAGGTAGGGGCAGGATTCATTTTTTTCTGTGCACATTTGTGCACCTTGTACTCCATTTGTAACATATATGCATGCTGACTTCCTTTTCTTTAACTTTTGTTCTCTCCTTCAGGTGTTTGACTTTTTTCTGATGGTGAGAGCGGACTCTCTTCACCGTCTGGGAGTCCCCAACAAAGACGGGGCCATAAGGTTTAGCCCTTACTGCTACTGTGACACAGGGTGAGGACGCACACATCTTATCTGCATCAATTTTGCTCATAACAATCAACTAAATAATAACAGGACTGTTAATTGTGTCCTTTGTTGTTTTAGAGAGCCAGAGAAGCATGCCAGTGAAAAGAAGCCTGCAGGTTCAACATCTCCTCCTGCTGGCAACCCTGCTCCCCCCACTGCTCCTTCCACTTCAACAGCCTCAATACGCTCAGCCTACCTGCCCTACGCACCTGCCTTCAGTGTTCTCCTGCAGTGCCTCAAGATGGTACACACAATTATTGTATCCATCTCACAGATAAGTGGCAAACATCTGCATCAAAATGTGTCTGCTGTAAAATACTGAGTATTGCTAATGCTCCAGGCTTTATTTCCCATTTGTAGTACTTTGCATAGCAAACAGCAGGTCTCTAGTCAGGACCACTTTTGTTGAGTCCAAGACAAGTCCAAGACCAGGACTAGTCGAGACCAAGACAAGACCGAGTCCAAAGAGGTTCGAGTCCGAGTCAAGATCGAGTCCAGGACAGAAAAAAAGTCTTTTGCATGACAGTATTAAGACAATCATTTTGGGTTATTTGTTGATTTAAAAGGCAGAATTGGCAGACATCTTCGTTTGTTACAGTGTGTGTTAATCAATGAAAATGAATGGCAATAACCTTAGTAGGGCAAGCAGATGCAAGGCGTGCAAAGATAATCTAGTGTGTGATTGGCCAAAGTTTCACTTTCCCTCCAATATTATTATAAACATAACAAAGACACCTGGATAAAGTTGTGAGTCAGAGACAAGTCTGAGACCCTAGAAAAAACGTCGCGAGTCCAAGACCGGACTTGAGGACTACAGTCCTAGCACACAGATACACTTGTAATAGATTGTTGCAGTTATTTTCCTGCTATCTTTAAAGATATTGAACATTGTTTATTTTTCTCCTGTAGGAGACCGATTGGAAGGTGCTGAAGCTGGTTCTCGACAAGCTGCCATGGACGCTGCAGTACAAAGTGCTGCTGCTCACGTCACCATGCAGCTTGGACCAGCTCTGTTCTACACTCTGCTGCATGGTATTGCAAATAAAGACAAGCATGCAAATCTATACCTACAAGTCTGGACACATGAATTGGCTTGCGTACAAATGTCACGATACATCTTTGTCTGTGTGCTCCTAGGTGACGGATCGGCTGATCTCAGAGCGCTTGAAGAAGACCCCAGAGGGATTTTCTCGCACTGATGTTCAGCTGGCAGTGGTTCCGGTCCTGACAGCGATCACCTCCTACCATAACTACCTGGATCAATCGAGACAGGTACAACCAATTGTCTGTAGAAAGTAATAATCAAATTTTTTGGGATGTTCTTAAGCTTGCATGTTGGGTTTACTGACTGCCAGAAGATCCACATTTGGGCAACAGCTTCCCATTATGGCTGTTTTTTAGTACACCAGCCCCTCCACACAAATACATGTAGGTAGTTATTTCCATGCTGGAATGACGTTCATTAATTTCCTTTCCCCTGTACAGAGAGAACTTGTTCAGTGCCTCGAGACTGGCCTCATATATCGCTGTGCCAAGCAGTGTGTGGTGGCTCTTACAATGTGCACGGTGGAAATGCCTGACATCATGATCAAGCTGCTCCCCGCCCTTATCGTCAAGCTCACCCACATCTCTGCAACTGTTGCCATGGCATCTCCTATGCTTGAGTTCCTCTCCAGTGAGCACTGAAATCTTTTCTGAAAAATCTTTAAATAAAGTTTCTTTTCCATTGTTGAGTATTCAAGGTCAGTAAGTCCCTTCAAAGTTTTCTGTAAATTGTAAATAAAGTGTTTGGTTGATACGTTCTTCTTCATTTTGACTTTTTCATAGCTCTGGTGCGCCTGCCACATCTGTATGCCAACTTTGTAGCCGAGCAGTATGTCAGCGTGTTTGCCATCTCTCTACCCTATACTAACCCTTCCAAGTAAGTGCTCACAAACACACAACACATGCATACTGTCAAACGTCACACTCTGACGTATTTGTTTCTTCCATTCCCATCAGGTTTAACCAGTACATTGTGTCCCTGGCCCACCATGTGATTGCCATGTGGTTCATACGCTGCAGACTCCCGTTCCGCAAGGACTTTGTTCAGTACATCACAAAGGTGTGTGCTGGTTCAACTTCCTTCCTTTGTTGACTTATTTATGACTTGCAATTTCTATTTTGAACTTCAGACACATGTAAACACACACAAAAAATACACGCGAATACTCAGAAAAAAAGGAGAGAAACAATACAGTACTGAGAAAAAGTACAAGAGAATTATTCCCAGATGGAAATCAATGTCATCAATGTGCTCTCACCCCATCCTTGTCCTTGTCCTTTTTTAATGCAAGAACATTTCACACTTGAGGTAATGTTTTTCTTTTATATGCAACAACCTTTCTTAAATGTCTCACCCAATCCTGTAAAGGAAGGATGCAAGGCATATTTCAGTTCCTCAAAAATGTGTCATCCATCATAATCACATAATACTTTAAATTGAATTTAAAGGAGTCTGAGCTGCAGACAGAGTGGTATAAATCTTATCTTATCGACTTCTTGGCAAGAAAGTAAATACGTGCATTTAAAAAATGTCAAACTATTCCTGTTAAGTCCCCTAAAAAGTTTAGACAGAATACAAACTGCAGATCTGTGATGTTAAGCTATCACTGTGGATCTTGTCAATGCAATTATATAACATTTTACTTTGGATAAGCCTTTAGTCTTTTGACAGTTTTTTTGGAGTTGTAGCAGACCCTGTATTGACGTAAACTACATTTCAGTTTTACATCTCTATTTCTTAACATTTATTTATTTTATTTATTTGTTTATTGAAAGTGCACATGCACATCAGTTGACCATTTTTGATTGGACTCAAAGTGTATATGTGTTAGCAGAAAAGCAAATTTTCACCTATAGTCCCTTGGCAGGTCAACACATCATCATATTAAATTAATTAAAAAAAATACAAGAAAGATAGAAAACAAATGTAGGAAAGAAAAGGGACTAAGGGACAAATAAATAAAATATAAATACACTACAAAGAGCCGTAGTACCTAAGATGAGGTAAACCAGCTATTGATGATTGCAGTTTTGATTGTTTTTAATCCATCTCTTTGGTGTGGTTTTAAATGATAGCTGGTGCTTTTCTCTGAGTTCAATAGGAAGGCAGTTCCCATAATTTGAGGCCCGTACTGAGAAGACTGTTTGGCCAAACTTACTACTTCTATATTGTACAACAAAGTCTCCCCTGGTAGCTGCCCTAGTTGCCCTGCCACTGCTGTTCTTCTGTTGTATAAATTCACCCAATGGTGGAGGTGCAAGCCCATGCATTATTTTGAAAATGAGGCCGGCATCTAGATAATGTAAGAAACTGTCAAATTGAATAAGTTGTATTTAGTAGCGATGTGGTAGTGGTGATAGCCGATTGGTTTTTGATCTAGTATTTTAAAGTCTGCTTATAAAGAGTTTCTATTGGTTACATTCACACCTCTGTCTGTGTCTTCAGGGTTTGCGCTCCAATGCCCTGTTGCCTTTTGATGATGGTCACGAGCAAAGTTCATTTCGTGCCCGAAGCACCAGCCTCAACGAAAGGCCCAAGAGGTAAAGCATATGTACACACACACACACACACACACACACACACACACACACACACACACACAACTGCAGGTGCTGACTACAAACCAACAGCAGCACCACAAAGCCCATGCGGCCATTGTTGTAAGAGGTTTGGGGTTGCCAAGGTAACAGGGGACTCAGCATGACTGGTACTGTGGCAGGATGGTTGCAATGACTCCTCTCAGGTTGCCATGGTGATCATTGGTTCCTTTTATTTTTTTTTGTGCTTTTCACATTTTGAAATGTTCACTTCTTCTAGTATTAAATGACATACAGGGGGTGGACAAAATAACATGAACAACACCTGTATAATATATTTAGGCAAAAGCCCTACATTTGATGGACACTTTTTGTTGGCACACTGTGTGTGTGTGTGTGTGTGTGTGTGTGTGTGTGTGTGTGTGTGTGTGTGTGTGTGTGTGTGTGTGTGTGTGGTGTGTGTGTGTGTGTGTGTGTGTGTGTGTGTGTGTGTGTGTGTTGTGTGGGGTGTGTGTGTGTGTGTGTGTGTGTGTGAAAAGAAATCAATATGGTTTGAGACCACACTGCGCTCTCTGGATGGGTGTTCCCTACATGATCTATATTCTAAATAGATACTCTATCAAAATGTAACTGAATAATGTATATACACTGCTTCCCCATATATCTTATTGTTTTTTGGCTTTTATTGCCCAGAGTTTCACTGTAGCATTTTTATTTACATCCCCTCTCCTCCTTGTTGTGAAATTGCATATATTTACATAGGAAATCGTGGGCGCAGCGTGTTTGTATACGTATTTTCCCCCCCGAGTCTTCTCAATCTTGGTCGGGTCCCGTCACCTAATGGTTTAATTTAAAAAAAGAAACTCCTAATACCCTTGCTGTCATTGCAATTAAGCACACTCCTTGTTACAGCTTTTCATTGTAACACATAGTGCCTCTGCTAACATCAGTTTCTACTGATCTTTCATATAAACCCACTGTTCCATATTGTTATCTTTTGTCCTTGTGCTGCTCATTGTCCACTTTTGGGTTGGAGGGCAGCATATGAGTAATATAGCCTCTTCTCTTCTCATCCAAAAGTCTTGATTACCTTTGAAATCTATTGAAGTACCAATAACTAAAATAATTAGAATCCAGTACTTTGGCTTCCTCAAAGTATTTAGTCCAGACTTGTTGTACTCCAACCCTCTGTTTAACCCTGCATTTTATTTTCAGTTGAATGGGATTCTTCTGTTATGTCAGGCCTGTGCTGAGTCCATCCCTACTTTACTTCTCCTGTACTAGTCCTTGGCTTCACTATTTACCTGCTGTGTGAAATAATGTTTATTTTGTTGCTCTCCTGAATAATTTCTGTGTACATTTTATTTTCTGAGTAGCAGAAGCTGTTTTAACCTTTGCTGTAGCTTGTCTGTTTTTCCTTTTAAGTTGACGTTTATCCTTTATTTGTATTCTCTTTATCTTACTACGCTCTCCTGTAATCTGATTCATAGTGTTCATAGCTGTTAATTTTCACCTTGTTTTTGTTTTCCTTCAATTCTTCATTTGACCCCCTTCCCTGCCTCCTGCGATTGGGTGCTGCGTTGTGGTTGTGGTTTTGGGGGGTGGTTGTATCATCCTGGATCCTTCCTGCATTGCTCCTGGCCCCTGCCTTTTGTGGCCCTTCCCTCCCTACCCTGACAACCCCTCCTCCCTACCCCGCTGCGTGGCGTGTGCCCTTTGTTCTGGTGCTCGGGTGACGATTCCTGCTGTCTCCTGATATACCTCAATGCACCACACTCTTCCCCCACACTCCCAAACCACCGCCACCCCCACAATGACCTACCCCCTTACTGCCCACCGCCTCCATATCGCCAACCCGGGCCCATTCCCCTCACGGTTTGCCATGGGTACTCAACACCGCCCAGTCTGCGGGCAGCAAAAGTGGCGAAGACGGCAGCGGCGGTAGCCAATAGCAGCAGCTCTCCAGTTAAAGAGCTGAGGGACCTGTCAGCCATGGATGCTTTCCGTTCCCGCAGCATCAGTGTCTCCGAACATGCGGTCCGCAGGTTAGAGAAGAGCTTTTTGGGTAACCAGAAACAACAACCTAAACACTTGTTGCTTCCTCCATGGGATGGTTCATGAGGGGTGTAGGGTCATTGTCATGTTGGTCCGTTGGGCGGGCGTTGGGTGGTTTGTTGCCAGGGACACCTGGAGCGGGTGGTGCATGCTGGAGGAAGGTTTGTGTGTCGATCTTTTTGGTTTGTTTTGGGCTGTGATCATACAAATGCTGTTTTAGATTTAGTTTTTATGGTTTGCTTTTGCATGCAGTGTTTGCAGAAGACATCGAAAAACATTTTATGCTTTTTTTGTTTGTTTTGATTTTGCTCTAACACAGGTTTTGCTTTTATTTTCATTCAATTTTAATTTGTCTTTGACTTTAATTTTTATTTTTTGCTGGGTGTATTGCTGACTGGTTTTGATTGGCCTAACAACAAATGAATGGCAGGAGGGACTTGTGCAATGCATGTGTATCCAAAGTGATGGGATCTTATCCTGAACAACCACAACCTACAACTCTGCCTCTTTTCTCCTGGTGGGGGGCACTACTGCTTCCTCGGCCAGTGACAGAGACAACAGCAACACAACAGCTTTGTTTGCTTGCTTGACGTAGTTTTATTTAGCTCCACTGACAAACATATACTGTACTGCTATGACCATGGCAATCTCGTAGTGTGGGATTTTAAAACAGCTGGGCTGATGTGAATTTTTAGATGCTTGATTATAGACTCAAATCATTCATTTCACCACACATATAAGACACAAACACTCTCCGCCTGACTTATCTTCATATCATTTATATGTATCTGTGCTTGGCTGACTTGCTTAAGTGACAATGGATAATCTAACATTGCAGTTGTCAGAAGTGGCTGCAGTGCCACTACATTGAATATGTCCTACCACTCCTGTCCAACAGATGGTAGCAAAAGCCCCAGAACTTTAGTGTTTAAAAGTTCTATGTTTTTAATTTCTGAGTAAAACATAGAACTTTATCATACCAAACAACTGCAGTGTGTATCTGTTTAACCTACTTCAACTGCTAAGTGGCCACAAATCATTTTTTTTTGTCTTTTGAATGGCTGTTTGCTGGTTGAGACTTGTTTTACTTCAGACAACATGGCCATGTTTTAAGTTTTTAGACTTTACCTCCATGCAATATCGAATAGACCCTAAACACATTTTGTTTTATTCTTCTTGTTTAGCTGATTTTTTGTCGTGACACTCATAGATCCATATTAAAAAAAGCAAAACCTTGAATTCTTATAAATGCCATATTATTCAGCTTTATTCCGAATTGTGTTCTTCCATTGAAATAAAGTAAAATATAAATGATTGTGATAAACAATATTGAAAAGCGGACCATTTCATGGTCATGTTGTTTGGAGTATGTGCCCACTAGACAAAGTGAAAAATGAATCGGCAGTTGAAGAATGGTAATACAAAATGCTTGGAGAAGTTGTTTTTCACATGCTGGGACTTGGTCTGGGTGAGAGGTTTCTTCTTCTTTCCTGACAGAATTAATGAAAAGAAGAAGAAATTAATTGAAAAAGTATCTCTCGAGCGCTTATTGACACTGATGTTAGCAACTGTAAAGGTGTTTTTAACCTGATTTGCCTGTAGAGCATGCAGTAATGGTTGATGTGGATACAAAGAGGTGCTACTCATTCTACAGTAAACACTAAAAAAGAGATTTGGCGGCAGCGGGAGACATTAGCAGAAAGTTAAAAACATTCACTCACACACTTCTACCTGCAGGTTTCTCAGTAGTCTTGTGGCTTTCTTAGCATCAAAACATGTTACACCATAGATCCCTTCTGCGTCGTATTCAGAGCTTTTCTGCATCTAGGCAAGTAACCAGTGTGGTATCACAGCTTATGAGGCCACTTATACCATGTCCCAGTGTGTGTCTGTGATTCGGTGCTGGAGAAAAATGTAGTTATGTGTTAGTGCATTTACCTATATACACACATGGAGGCATGTGTGCATATAAATGCTTGTTTTGCATGTGATATAGAATTGAAACTTTGGTGTGTCTGTGTGGTTTTTGTGACGTTCTTAAGTTTTCTCTGTTTCTGTATATCTAAGCTTGCATGTCTCTGTGTGCACTGATTACATGTTAAAATATATCTGGAGCCTGCGTGCCTTCCTCTTCCTCCTCTGCCCTTCTTGCTGTTGAACTTTTTCAACGTTTCCTTCTGTAGGATGCACACCTCAACCACCACCTGCAGTCTGGGCTCCGCTGATGAAAGCGCAGTGACTCAGGCAGACGAGGGGCTGAAGACTGTCCACCTGGAGCTCACAGAGACCTGTCTGGACATGATGGCACGATATGTCTTTTCCAACTTCTCCGCCCTGCCCAAGAGGTGGGCAAGAACTTGTTTTTTGTTTTATCAGTATGTTTGCATGGTGATTGGCCCTTCACAATGGAGATTTTTTTTTTTTTTATGAGTTTGAGAAGCTGTAGCAGTCATGAAATGAACTTATTTTGTCCTCCTAGGTCTCCCATTGCAGAGTTCCTTTTGGCGGGGGGTCGCAGCATGACTTGGCTGGTGGGAAACAAGCTGGTGACCATAACAACCAGCGGAGGGGTCAGAACACAAGCGCTGCTTGGCCTGGACGTGGCTGAACGGCTGGGAGGAGGAGGAGAAATGACGAGGTGAAGCAAGCTCACACGCACACTGATAAAAAAAATAAACATAAACCTTTAAGGCATTCCAAAGTTAGTGTGTCTGTCTGTTGCTTGGTCGGTCCACTGGTTTGGTCCAGACTGAAATGTCTCAGCAACTATTGGATGGATTGGGATGAAATTTGGTATAGATATTCATGTTCCCCTAACAATACATTTGAATGACTTTGGTGATTCCCTGATTTATTATTTTGCACCATCATCTGGTCAACATCATAATTTGTCCAAGCACTTTGTTTTAAAATGTAATGCCTGCAAAACTAATGACATTCATAATAATAGCCAGTAAACATAATAGCCTCATCTGTACTTTTTTTGTTTATAGCTAATTAGAAAAAGTTGGGAGACAGTGGAAGAAAGCGTACAGGGTACAGTGGAAGAGAGCATACAGGGGACAGTGGAAGAGAGCATACAGGGGACAGTGGAAGAGAGCATACAGGAGACAGTGGAAGAGAGCATACAGGAGACAGTGGAAGAGAGCATACAGGAGACAGTGGAAGAGAGCATACAGGAGACAGTGGAAGAGAGCTTACAGGGGACAGTGGAAGAGTCAATGGACAGGACAGGGAAGATGAAAGCTTTAAGTGGAGCAGCCCTTTATAGTTGTAATAAAAAATAAGTGGTCAACCAAATGACCCTTTATTACGCTACCAGCTCCTATTACTGGTGTTCTTTGCAGACATGAGAATTCATGTGCCCATCAAGGTGTTGACCGTGACTGATGTCAACAGGCATGTTAAAAGCAAAGGGCATCAGGCCAAAGAACAGGCACTTAAGTC